>NC_134257.1:18767951-18954946 GCF_965152275.1 Natator depressus
GATTGACAGTCTACACTATGAACCTCACACCACCACACGCCGTGCCGCTCAGCCGTGCTCTCTAAGTTACGCAGGGTGGCCGCTCTCTGTCAGCGGGAGAGAGCTCTCCTGCCCACGAAATAAAACCGCCCCCAATGAAGGGTACTGGGCTGTGGAGTGGGGGAGATCTATGCGTGTTGGGGTCCTGGGCAGGGGGGGTCTGCGTGGGGTACCGGGAGGTTGCAGTGGGGCTGAGGATGGGGGCGGGGGCTGGATTCAGGGCACTGTGCATTTGTGTGGGAGGGTGCTGGGCATAGCGGGTCCATGGGGGGCTGGGCAGGGGGGGGCTGCGTGACCCGACATGGACCCACCTCTACAGGGAAGGGGCACGCTGGCAGCACAGGGCTGGGCGGGGCAGTGTGCGTCTGGCGACTGCCGGTTTGTAAACAGTGCCCCCACATTGGACGTGACCGCCCCCGCCGTGGCTTGCCCCTGGCCGGCCCCTCGCTCCAAGGACCGACCTCCCTGCGCCATGTTCCATTGCTCCCATAGGGGCCCACAAAAAGTTTATCCGGCCCTGACTGGGTCAGAGCAATGGTTCATCTAGCCCAGTATCCCGTCTTCCAACAGTGGCCAATGCCAGGTGCCCCCGAGGGAATGAACAGAATAATCAGGGAACCATCAAGTGACCCATCCCCTCTTGTCCTGTCCAGCTCCTGGCAGTCAAAGCTTAGGGACCCATCCCTGCCCGTCCTGGCTCACAGACATTGGTGAATCTACCCTCCATGAACGTATCTAATTCTGTTCTTAGCCTAGTTTTATTTTTGGCCTTCACAACATCCCCGGGCAAACAAGTTCCCCAGGGTGCCTGTGTGTTGGGTGAAGAGGCACTGCCTTGTGTTTCTTTTAAACCTGCCGCCTGTTAATTTGACTGGGTGACCCCTGCTGGTTGTGTTATGTGAAGGGGTAAATACCACTTCCTTCTTCACTCTCTCCTTCCATTCATGGAATCATGGAATTGCAGGACGGGAAGGGACCTCGAGAGGTCGTCTAGTCCAGTCCCAGGCACTCAAGGCAGGGTTACGTAATAACTAGACCATCCCTGACAGATGTTTGTCTAACCTGCTCTTAAAAACCTCTAATGACGGAGATTCCACAACCTCCCTAGGCAATTTGTTCTTGGCAGTTAGGAAGTATTTCCTGATGTCCAACCTAAACCTCATGGTTGTACAGACTGACTTTCTGACATGGGTGGCTTTATTGCATCGGCGTAATGGGGCGCTTACGTTGTCCGGAGACAAATTAGCGTGTAGACACGTGCACAGATAGGTGGACGCAAAATGACTTATATCAACCAAATTCTGTAGAACAGACCAGGCCTCAGGCTCTCCTGCTGAAGCTTTGGATCAATAGGTAAAGAGAGACTGGGCCAGACAGAGGGTGCGTGAGAATGACTGTAAGAGCCTGGTGGTTAGAGCACCCACCTGGAAAACACAGTGTGGAGTTCGCCCGCTCACTGACCCTTCAGTTATGTATCCACCATGGAACAGCGTCCCCAGGGAGAGACTCGGGGAGCCCGCGTCAGCCAGTCACCTTATGCCAGGGGCTACCGCAGCTGCCACTGGCTGACCCATTTGGGCAGTACCGGGTTCACCACGGCGCTGGGCCCCACACTCAGAATGGGGCCCCGGTGTCTGGACTTGCTGCTTCAGCCTCCAGCGACCAGCCCGATCCCCCGGCCGGCTGAGCTGGCCAGGAAAACTGCCCCTGCCGCAGTGAGTGCTGGGGGCCAGTTCCCTCCTGCCCCCCAAGTCCCAAGGCAGGAGCCAGGGGAGTAGAGTGGAGCGGGCTGGGGCCGGGTCACTCCACTTCCCGTCGCCCTGGGACTGCGGGGTCGGGCCCGCCTGCTCCTGCCCCCCACAGACCTTGGGCACAGTCTCCCCGCTGCGCGGAGGCCTGGGGACACCCCCCCTTCCCCTGCGTAAGGCACCACAATGTCGAGGGATGGCCTTGCTGGTCCTGGCTGGTTGTGCCGCTTCTGAGGGGCCAGAGGGTCCCTGACTGGCCCCAGCAGTGTTGCTGGTTGAGCTCCCCTTCTGTGTGCTGGGAGCCATCCTGTTTTCCGTACAACGGTGAGTGCCATATGGGGGGAAGGGCAGGGGCAGGCTGGGGGCTAGGGGGAAAGAGGCAGGGGGGGAAGGAAGTGGGTGGGGTGGGGAGGAGAAGGGGGCAAAGGAATGGGGGCCAGGGGAAGCGGCGGCTGGGGGAAAGAGGCAGTGAGGACAAGTGGGGGGTGGGATGGGGAAGCCTTGTGGCTGTGTGCTGGGTGGAGCTCACAGAAATTATACTTTAGCTCTGCTTCCTGTTTTTCAATAGATTGTGTGGTACTTTCAGTTTCCGTATTACTGCATCACAGACGTACAGGGGGAGAGAGAGAGAGAGAGATGGCTGAAACACAAAGAATTACCAATATTTCTTTAACTTCCCGAGAAGGTCCCAGGAATGGAAACACCCAGGGTGGAAGGTAAGAGATTTTCTGCTCCAGGGTGGGTTGGTGAAATTGATTCCTGGTGTCATTTTAGCAGCTTCTTCGTGTCTGTAAGTTCAAGGCACAAGTGATTGAAAATGGTTGCTATGAAGGTCTCGCTGAAAATAGCTTCTAGATACTTCCGTGTTTACCATTCCACACTCAACTCCCCCCTGGTCACCCAGCCAAAGACAACTCCAGGGGCTTGTCGTCAGAGCTGGCAAAACAGTTTTGCCCAAAACATTTGTGTGGGGGGTGGGGGGGGGGTGCAAAAAATGCAGGTTTGGTGATACTGAAATGTTTTGTGATTTCAGTTGATTTTGCCAAATTATTCATTTGGGGGGAGGGGCACCCTAATTGCAGGAAAAAACAGAAATGTTTCCTAATGACATTTTGTAAATGAAAAGTTTCAGAGTGGCTTTTTGTGTCACAATTTCCTCTGATTTCTTTAATTACACAATGATTTAAAAATGGCAGAACTGAAATGAAATGTTTCCTTTGTCCCAAAATAAAACAAAAATTTAACTCGTTAATTAGCTGACAGGTTTAAAAAGTTCTGTTTTCGGCTCAACCCCAAATGCTTTTTATTCCCCTGACTTTTCAAAATTGCCAACAAACTGTGAAATCCATTATTTTCCCAGCTCTAGATTCACAGAGTCATAGGACTGGAAGCGAGCTCAAGAGGGTTTTTAGTCCAGTTCCTGGCACTCATGACAGGACAAAGTATGATTTAGACCCAAGGCCACAGGTCCGGGGGTCATGCAGGTCAAGTGTCCCCCCAGCAACTGGCCCAGGTGGGGAGTGGACCAGCGCCTCTTCCCTCTGCTGGGGTGCTGACTGTCACTAAAACCTGTTTGTGTTAATTTATGTAGCTTTGTATGCAAAAGCATAAAGGGGCCTATTCAAGGTGCTGCGTGCCATAAGTTACAAAACCAGAAATAAAATTAACCAGCTCACTAATCCCGGGCTATTTTCTGGGAGGGCCTGTGTGTTCCAGAGTGGACAGCCACCCGCCCCGTCTTCAGCCCACTCCCTTTGCTATCAGAGCTCAAATGCAGGGCCGGATTAAGTTTTTGTGGGCCCAGCACCATATATATTTGTGGGCCCCCATGGGGCAAGGTGCAAGGGGGCGGGATGGTCAGTCTCGAGAGTGAAGGGCGGGCTGGGGGCAATGAGGCCCAGCGCAGCGGGAGCAGCCCCGCTCCACACAGCCCAGCAGGAGGGCACGGTTTACAAATCTGCAGCTGCCAGACGCACACTGGCCTGCCCAGCCCCGTGCTGCCAGCATGACCCTTCCCTTGAGGGTGGGCCCGCACCACACCGCCCCCCTGCCCAGTGCCCCACCCTTATGCCCAGCGCCCCCTGCCCATAGATCTCCCCACTGCCCCCCACTTTCCTCACAGCCCACCATCATAGCTGCACAGCACCCCATATTCCTGAGGGGATTCTGCACCAGAAAAATAAAAATTCTGCACGCAATCGTTTAAAATTCTGCAAATTTTATTTGTCCAGTAAATAAATGTGGAGGCTCCAATATGGCAGTGGGGAGCACAGGCCACTGGTTGCATGGAGGTGGGAGATCCCTGCAGCCTCCCCCCACCCCACCCCGGGACAGAGACTCGGCAGTGAGGCTGCACCCGACCCTGACACAATGCAAGGGCCAGGCCTGCCCCAGCAACACCCTGAGGCCCTGCCCCCCTGTGCCAGGCGCACCAGGTGTGGGTGAGCAGGCTCAGCCCAGCAGCAGGATCCAAGTGCAGAGGGATTTAGTGTGGAGGGATCCAGGTGGGGGTAAGAGAGTTTGCTGTGGGGCAATCTGGGTGTGGGCGGCTCAGTGGGGAGATCTGGCTGCACAGAAGCTCATTGAGGGGTTCCAGGTGCAGGGGCAAATGGGACTCTGCAGGGGATCCAGGTGAAGGTGTCTGGGGCTCAGCAGGGGGGTCTAGTGCAGGGGAGGTGGGGTTCATTTGGGTGGGGGTCCAGTTGCAGGTGGTTGGGGCTCAGTGGGGAGGGTGTCAGGGGGGTTCATCGGGGTGGTACAGATGCAGGGGAGGTGGGGCTTGTCAGGGTGAGGGTTCGATGGGCCTGCTGAACAGGGGAGCCCCAGCTTCTGCCAAGGGGATGCTGCAGGCTGGGCTCCAGCTTCCCCCCTCCCCTTCTCTTCCCCAACCCCTGCCCCTTCCCCACTGCCCCATCTCCTCCCCACCTCACCCTCTTCCTTCCCCACTGCCTCTTTCCCCCATCCCCTTCTCTTCCTCATCCCATATCCCTTCCCCACTGCCCCATCTCCTCCTCATCCCACCCCCTTCATCCCCACTGCCTCTTTCCCCCATCCCCCACTTCCCCATCCCCTTCTCTTCCCCATCCCATGCTCCTTCCGCACCGCTCCATCTCCTCCCCACCCGCTTCCTTCTCCACTGCCTCTTTCCCTGCTTCCCCTGCTTCCTTCTCTTCCCCATCTCATGCCCCTTCCCCACTGCCCCATCTCCTCCCCATCCCACCCCGCCCCTTGTCCTCACTGCCTCTTTCCCCCAGCCGCCGCTTCCCCTGGCCCCCACTTCCTTTGCCCCCTTCTCCTCCCCACCCCACCCACTTCCTTCCCCCCTGCCTCTTTCCCCCTAGCCCCAGCCTGCCCCTGCCCTTCCCCCCCATAGGCACTCACCGTTGTACGGAAAACAGGATGGCTCCCAGCACACAGAAGGGGAGCTCAACCAGCAACACTGCTGGGGCCAGTCAGGGACCCTCTGGCCCCTCAGAAGCGGCACAACCAGCCAGGACCAGCAAGGCCATCCCTCGACATTGTGGTGCCTTACGCAGGGGAAGGGGGGGTGTCCCCAGGCCTCCGCGCAGCGGGGAGACTGTGCCCAAGGTCTGTGGGGGGCAGGAGCAGGCGGGCCCGACCCCGCAGTCCCAGGGCGACGGGAAGTGGAGTGACCCGGCCCCAGCCCGCTCCACTCTACTCCCCTGGCTCCCTGCCTTGGGACTTGGGGGGCAGGAGGGAACTGGCCCCCAGCACTCACTGGCGGCAGGGGCAGTTTTCCTGGCCAGCTCAGCCGGCCGGGGGATCGGGCTGGTCGCTGGAGGCTGAAGCAGCAAGTCCAGACACCGGGGCCCCTTCTGAGTGTGGGCCCAGCGCCGTGGTGAACCCGGTACTGCCCAAATGGGTCAGCCAGTGGCAGCTGCGGTAGCCCCTGGCATAAGGTGACTGGCTGACGCGGGCTCCCCGAGTCTCTCCTGGGGACGCTGTTCCATGGTGGATACATAACTGAAGGGTCAGTGAGCGGGCGAACTCCACACTGTGTTTTCCAGGTGGGTGCTCTAACCACCAGGCTCTACAGTCATTCTCACGCACCCTCTGTCTGGCCCAGTCTCTCTTTACCTATTGATCCAAAGCTTCAGCAGGAGAGCCTGAGGCCTGGTCTGTTCTACAGAATTTGGTTGATATAAGTCATTTTGCGTCCACCTATCTGTGCACGTGTCTACACGCTAATTTGTCTCCGGACAACGTAAGCGCCCCATTACGCCGATGCAATAAAGCCACCCATGTCAGAAAGTCAGTCTGTACAACCATGAGGTTTAGGTTGGACATCAGGAAATACTTCCTAACTGCCAAGAACAAATTGCCTAGGGAGGTTGTGGAATCTCCGTCATTAGAGGTTTTTAAGAGCAGGTTAGACAAACATCTGTCAGGGATGGTCTAGTTATTACGTAACCCTGCCTTGAGTGCCTGGGACTGGACTAGACGACCTCTCGAGGTCCCTTCCCGTCCTGCAATTCCATGATTCCATGAATGGAAGGAGAGAGTGAAGAAGGAAGTGGTATTTACCCCTTCACATAACACAACCAGCAGGGGTCACCCAGTCAAATTAACAGGCGGCAGGTTTAAAAGAAACACAAGGCAGTGCCTCTTCACCCAACACACAGGCACCCTGGGGAACTTGTTTGCCCGGGGATGTTGTGAAGGCCAAAAATAAAACTAGGCTAAGAACAGAATTAGATACGTTCATGGAGGGTAGATTCACCAATGTCTGTGAGCCAGGACGGGCAGGGATGGGTCCCTAAGCTTTGACTGCCAGGAGCTGGACAGGACAAGAGGGGATGGGTCACTTGATGGTTCCCTGATTATTCTGTTCATTCCCTCGGGGGCACCTGGCATTGGCCACTGTTGGAAGACGGGATACTGGGCTAGATGAACCATTGCTCTGACCCAGTCAGGGCCGGATAAACTTTTTGTGGGCCCCTATGGGAGCAATGGAACATGGCGCAGGGAGGTCGGTCCTTGGAGCGAGGGGCCGGCCAGGGGCAAGCCACGGCGGGGGCGGTCACGTCCAATGTGGGGGCACTGTTTACAAACCGGCAGTCGCCAGACGCACACTGCCCCGCCCAGCCCTGTGCTGCCAGCGTGCCCCTTCCCTGTAGAGGTGGGTCCATGTCGGGTCACGCAGCCCCCCCCTGCCCAGCCCCCCATGGACCCGCTATGCCCAGCACCCTCCCACACAAATGCACAGTGCCCTGAATCCAGCCCCCGCCCCCATCCTCAGCCCCACTGCAACCTCCCGGTACCCCACGCAGACCCCCCCTGCCCAGGACCCCAACACGCATAGATCTCCCCCACTCCCACAGCCCAGTACCCTTCATTGGGGGCGGTTTTATTTCGTGGGCAGGAGAGCTCTCTCCCGCTGACAGAGAGCGGCCACCCTGCGTAACTTAGAGAGCACGGCTGAGCGGCACGGCTGTGGTGGTGTGAGGTTCATAGTGTAGACGTCAATCCTCTCTTTTGTTAGGCTCAGTGAATTCAGGTACAAGGGATAAAGACAAAAATAACGACAAGCAAATAAAAGTAAATAAAGATGCTTTCTAGCGGCTAAGACTTCACAAGTTACAGTCTGGGTCCAAGGTAGATTTCTTCCCACTCTGTCTTCTTCCAGCCGTACCTGACCTTCTGTCTCTCCACAAGCTTCCTGGGTGCCCCCACGCATCCCCCTCTATTTGAAAGACTCCCTACCCCAAGCCAGGGGCTCTGTATGCTTCCCATCCCCCTCCCATTATGATGTCTTTTCTTTCTGTCCGTGAGATCAGTCATTAAGATGTCGACATGTTCCGTTCCGCTGGGAGAACGTTGTTTGTGGTGTAGTTGTAGCCATGTGGGTCCCAGGAGATTAGAGAGACAAGGTGGGGGAGGGAATAGCTTTTATTGGACCAACTTCTGTCCGAGAGAGAGAGAGGAGCTCCGGAGCTACCCAGGGCTCTTCTCCAGCTCTGGGGAAGGAGAGATTGGAGAGCTGTGAAGGTGTTAATAGGGCCATCAACTGGTTCTTTGATTTTGTCTACACCACACACTTACTTCCGAATAACAACAGTGCTCAGGGGGGTGAAAAAATCCCCTGAGAGACCTGGTTTATACCAATCTGACCCCCCCCCCCCCCCCCGTGTAGACAGCGCTGTCAGAAGGAAATCGTCTGCCCTGACATAGCTGCCGCCTCTCGCATGAAGCCGATGGGAGATCTCTCCTGTCAGCTGAGAGCATCTTCACCAGAAGCACTACAGTGGTGCAGCTGCATCGGTGCCAGCTTGTAGTGTAGACCTGCCCTTACAGAGTTGGTTAAAGCTGCTTGGCCAGCTAACCAGTTGCCAAGGGCTCAGTGGGTACATCTACACTGCAATAAACCATCTGCAGCTGGCCCGTGTCCCCCGAGGGGCCCAGAGCCCGGGATCCAGCCCAAGCCCGGAGGTCTACACTGTGATTTTATTGCCGCACAGCCCAAGCCCCATGAGCCCGAGTCAGCCGACACGGGCCAGCCACAGGTGTTTTACTGCAGTGTAGACGTACCCAGTGTGTCTATTTCCCCGTTCTGCTTGTCCAACGGACAGACAAACAAACAAACAGAGAAATGCCATCAAGTTGCATGTAGGACTTCGCTTTGCTTGGCCAAAATAGAATAGTACTAATAACACAGTAATGAAGGGGCAGATTGCCAGCTTGGGTCAACGGGCCGTAGCTCCACTGGGGTGATTGGGGACAGATTCCCAGCTGGGATAAAACAGCCCTAGCTCCAGGATCTGACCCTAGGTCTTGAGGACTTATAGTAGATATAATGGCAGGGTCATAGGGGAGATTAATTCCATTTATTTTTAATAACTGAAATATTTGTTCTCTTTTTCAAAGACAGGCAGCTTAGGTCGATTGAGCGGCTCACAGGAAGTCTCAGTAAAAGTCCATTGACCCAGTAGCGGTTGGGAAAAAATCTCCCACTATGAGCGAAGAAGAATTCAAAGCTGCTGTCCAAGAAGGAAACCTTAAAAAAGCAGCTTCGATAGCGCAGCAGATGATCAAGTCACCCAGATTATTCGAAATTGCTGTCATCGGGGAGTCGGGCTCTGGAAAGTCATCGTTTGTCAATGCCTTCCTGGGCTTAGCTGATGGTGAATTAGGAGCCGCTGAGGTCGGGGTGGTGGAAACGACAGTGTGGTCAACCATGTATTCACATCCTGAATACCCTAATGTTTTCTTATGGGACCTCCCAGGAATCGGAACGCCAAATTTTCAGTCAATTGAACACAAGATGACTGATAAATACTTGTCAGGATATGATTTTTTCCTTATTGTCACTGCTACACGCTTCAGAGATATTCATGCCAACCTTGCACAGAAGATCCAGGAGAACATGAAGAAGTTTTATTTTCTGCGCTCCAAAGTGGACCAAGACTTGGGGGCTGAAAAGAGAAAAATAAACTATAGTGAGGTGAGAACCCTGCAACAGATCAGAGAGGACTGCAAAGCCCATCTGCAAAGAGCAGGGGTGAATGACCCTCAGGTTTTTCTCCTCTCCAACTGGGAATCTGACAAGCACGATTTTCCCCTCCTGAAGGAAACTCTGGATAAAGAACTCTGCCATTCTATGTTGCAAAAGCTGCTCGATACCTCATGCTCGACCCTGCAAGAGAAGAAAACAGCCATGCAGAAGACCACATGTAATCCAGCTACCTTGTCGGGCGGTCCTGGTGCTATTCCTCTTCCAGGTCTTTCTCTTGTTGCTGACATGTCTATCTTGGTGGGTTGCATGAGAGATTACTGCAAGAATTTTGGCCTGAATTCTGACTCCCTCACTGCACTCGCTGAACAGGTTGGGAAGCGGGAGAAAGATCTGAAGGCCGTGATAAGTTCTCCACTGGTCACAGAAATAACTACTGACCTTGTACTGAAGCTGCTGGAAAAGTCGGCAGGTGAGGGAGTGATGTATCTGACTTACTTTGCCTGGACTATGCCAGTGGTCGGGTCACTGTTTTCTGCACAGGTTTCTTTTGGCACAACAAAGTTTATGCTGGATAACTTTATAAGCAATCTTGCTGAAGATACCCAAAGAGTCCTGGCAAAGGCTTTGGAGGGAGAAGAGAAAAAGTCAAAACAACATCACCAAGAAATCAATTTGCCTGTAATGCATGAAAAAAACCCAACCAATCCAATCTCAGCTGGAGGCAGGTGTGACACTGGCCGACCAGGTGCCAGCTCATGCCAAGACTCTAGGCCTCAGCCCTGACAAATTCAGAGCTGGAAACCAGTCTGTGTGTGAGGATTGTTAATATAGATGTTAAGCTTACAAAAATGTGTTCAGACTTTAGGAAATGCTTGTGAGTTGCGGCCTGCCTTAATTTCACTTTTAATGTCTCAATCCCCTGTGTTAGGTGAGAAAAGCTAAACAGGAGGCAGTTATGCCAACCGAACCAAAGTCAGGCCAAGAGAGGCTGCTGGGAAAGTCTCTGAAAGTAGAATGAAGGAATATTTGTTTAAGTTACAGAGAGTGAGAAAAAAAGGGAGGCCTGCATTCCTGCAGTTTTGTACCAGATGTGCTGGGAACAATCCTTCAGATACAGAGGCGCTGTTTTCCACTCCCTGTTCTTGTGTTATGTCTGTTTTGTCTCCTGGTTGACACCCATACCGATAAGAAAATTAGTGAAGCACTGTGATTTGCTAAAAGTTATCTACAATAAGGGGGGGTAGATGTGCATGCATACAGAGAAAGAGGATTTTAACTAATATGGTGTGGGGGGCTGCTTTATGAATAAATCTGTGACGCGACGGGACTGTCTATAAAAACCTATGAGTTTTACTTAGAGGCTGGCTGGTTCTCTTTGGAGACAGGCGGCTCTCTCTTGTTGCATGCACTCTTCAATAAAGAGCTTTGAGTTCGGACCTTGCTGGTGTTGGCTGTCTCTCTCTGGTCAGACAACGAACCGTGCCGTCTGGGGTTCGAGTCCTCGACCCCTGCTCTATATGGAGGTAGTACTTGAGGGTTTTGTAAAAACGTTTGCTCTGAAACTGTAAACCCAGCCAGGAAAGAAACCTCATCAAGTGTGAAATACTGGTTTGCCCCGGAAAGGGTGATCTCCTGCCCATCAGGAAGGCCTATTGGATCCAAACAGGCCATTGTGGGACATCATACACCAGTGATTCTCAACCAGGGGTACATGTACCCCTGGGGATACACAGAGGTCTTCCAGGGGGTCCATCAACTCATCTAAGCATTTTCTAGTTTTACAACAGACCACATAAAAAGCACGAGCGAAGTCAGTACAAACTAAAATTTCATACAGACCATGACGTGTTTACACGGCTCTATAGACTGTCCACTGAAATGTAAGTGCAATATTTGTATCCCAATTGATTTATTTTATAATTGTACGATAAAAATGAGAAAGGCAGCAATTTTTTGGTAATAGTGCGCTTTGACAGCACTGTGATACTTTTGTATTTTTGGTCTGATTTTGTAAGCAGGTCATTTTTAAGTGAGGGGAAACTTGGGGGCACACAAGACAAATCAAACTCCTGAAAGGGGAAGAGTCGTCTGGAAAGGTTGAGAGCCACTGTCATAAACCAAAGACTTTGTGGATTGTTCCCCTGCACACCCATGAAGAGGGGAGGGGCAGAAGCGCTCATCCTGTCAGCTTAAAGTCTGGGGGAAGGGAGGGACTAAAACTGCCTGACAAGAAAAGTCATCATCTTTATGTGGCTTGAACTCTAAAAGTGCAAAAGAGCTACATAACACAGGCAAAAGAATCCCAGGTTAGCCTGGGTTAGCCCTAAGGAGCATATAGAGATGACCTATTACCACGGTTCCCACACCTTGTGTGCATGTATCTTTACCTGCGTTAATCTTGTAAATAAGGAATTCTTCTTTCCTTTTCTTAATTAATCAAGTCTTAGTGAGTTTATTATAGGATTGGCCACAAGCATCATCTTTGGTGCGAGATCTAAAGTGCAATTGGCATGGTATAAGTGACGGGTCCTTTGGAACTGGGAGAAACCTAAATATGTTAAGTATCCGAGGGGTGGCCGTGTTAGTCTGGATCTGTGAAAGCGGCAAAGAGTCCTGTGGCACCTTATAGACTAACAGACGTATTGGAGCATAAGCTTTCATGGCTGAATACCCACTTCTTCAGATGCTAAACATTGCTGTGATTTTTGGTGTAAGTGACCATCCATCATAAAGGCAGGCTTGCCTGGGTGGCAAAATCGAGCAGGGTACCCCAGGCGACTGTCTGTGACTCCATGATTGGGCTGTTATGGTGCCTGAGGAGTTTACACTTGATATTTGGTTTTCGTGAAATCGAAACATAGACCTCACACCCAGTTTGGGGGGTTGTGCCCTATTTCTGGGGGTTTGCCCTGAGGTTGGTACCCATGCCCTTGAGTCTCTCCAGGCAGCATGACAACATGATACCAAGTTCAGGCCTGGTCTACAGGCAGAAGTTGCACCACTTTAACCAAAATCCCTTTTTAATTTGATTTAGTTAAACTAGAGCAAACCTCTGTGAGGACACCTTAAACTGGTGCCTTACAGCCATTTAGCTTAATTCATGTGTCATAGAGGTCTCAGCTCTGCTCCTTTGCATGAGTGGAAAGCTATGTGTGAATTATCCAGGTCCTTCCAAACTCTTGCTGATAAAACCTGTATTCTGCATATTACAAAAGAAATTGTTTTATAAAAATTTTTGAGCAGACTTAGAATCCTAGAAGATCAGGGTTGGAAGGGACCTCAGGAGGTCATCTAGTCCCACCCCCTGCTCAAAGCAGGACCAACCCCAACTAAATCATCCCAGCCAGGGCTTTGTCAGGACTTCTCATTTGTCCTCTTAGTCTCTCTCTCTTTTTTTTTTTTTTAACAAAATTAAGTCTCTAGTTGCTGTGTCAGCCTCACTCTTAAGTATAGACCAGGCGTAGATGCTGACAGGAGTTTGTGTAGGAACACTGCCTCCCCGAACGGCGTTAGCTAAGCGCTCTTCCATTGGCACAGCTGCATCTACACATTGCAATGCTGGCTGTGGGGCGGGGGGGGGGGGGGGGCTTTTTCACATCCCTGACTGAGACTGTAGTAAGATGCGGCCCTGAAACATAAACCCTTGGTATCAGAGGCCAGGTATGAGACCTAAGGCCTGAGCTAAAGCAATGGTCAAGACTTTGCTAACAAGTTAAGCTGTGAGCCAGAGGCAGACCCTGCTCGCAGAAGCTGGCAAGGAGAAGGCTGATGGTGCATAAAGATATGCTGTTGCACAAACATAGATCTAAAGTGTATTGGGTACCAGGACCGTCTACAAATGGTACAAGAACATTCTGATACCATCCACACAGACAACAAGGACGGGGCAAAAGGCTAGGATGATGGAGAGAGTTGTTTTGTTCGAACCAACCTGTACAAGGTGAGAGGCGGCACCTCACTGTGTAGAAGGGTGGCGCATAGTTACGGAAAGGGGTTGCATCTTGATACGTCAGGAACGTTGTGTGATTTGTTTGTACCTGTGTATAAGAACGCATCCCTGGGGGGGTGTCTCTGTCCGGCCTAGGGGGCAGCGGAAAGTCCCGCCGCTGACTGAGCTGTGTCCATTGCCAGGGAGCACAAATTCGTAGTATGCCCTGTCGAGTCTATAGGGAACTATCCCTGCGCTTCGTTTGAGCAATAAACCTGGCCGGGTGCCTTCGTACCTTACTAGAGCCTGTGGTCATTCGGGGTCTGCTGTGTCAGCGATCTGCGCAGAGCCGGGGCAGCACCCGGAGGGAACGCGCACGCAGCCAACTGTTATCATCGCCCAAAACCAGCAGAGCGCCACACCGGTAGCTTCTGACCACAGAGACCTCGCTACGCAGCACAGGTGCCGACTCTGTGGGTGCCCCAGGGCTCAGCACCCACCGACGGGCCCTGCCGATCAGCTCCTTCCTCTCCCTCGCGGTGCCCCCGGCTCGCCCACTGCAGGTCAGCTGTTCAGCAGCAGGCAAGATGCTCTGGGGGAAAGGAGGAGGAGCAGAGGGCAGGAAGAGGTGGAGTGAGGGTGGGGCACGCTGCGGGGAGGGGTCAGAAAGGAGCAGGAAGAGGCAGAGTGGGGGTGGGGCCTTGGGGGAAGGGGTGGAGTGGGGGGCAGGGCCTGGGGCAGAGCGGGGGCCGAGCACCCCTGGGGAAACCAGAAGGTCGGGGCCTCTGCTACCGAATTAGGTCGGCGCAAGGCAGCTTATGTCCACCTAACCGCGGGAGCGTCCACACTCACATTGCACGCCCGCGACATAACTTCCCTGCTACGCCAGTGTAAAGACTCCACCTCCACGAGCGGCGCAGAGCCAGAGTCGCTGTAGTTAGGTTGATGCAGCGTCAGGGTAGACACTGTGCTGCTCACATCGACGGTTACCCGCTGTCAGGAGCCATCCCCCCATGCCCCACTGTAGCAGATCGATGGCTCACTGGCACGGCGCCTCCTGCTGGCCGGTGTCTCTCCCGCTCAGTGTCCCTCCCAGATCCCGGTGCCCCTTACCCTGGGGTTCTGCCCCACGGCAGTCCCCATGCTCTGGGTCTTCCCTCCCAGGGGAACCCCCAACCCTCTAAACCCACCTCGCCTCCGTGGCTACTGCCAGTCCTCATCTAGCCCCTGCTCACCGGGGCAGGCTGCAGACTGTCATGGCCACTCAACACGGGCAAGGGGGTTGGACCAGCTGCCTCTGCCTGTCCCCGGGCTGCCCCTCTGCAGCCCCAGTACCACTTTAGGCCTTTAACTAGGCCTCAGCCTGGGGAGTTGCCAGGTTGGAGCACCCCAGCTCCTCCTCCTGCCCTTCCCCAGCCCTGCTCTGCCCAAGGTGCCCTGTCTCCCAGGCAGCCAGGTCCTTCCCCCTCCAAGGCTGGAGTGAGACTGACCCAGCTCCTCCCTGAGCCGTCATATCAGGGCCAGCTGTGGCTGCTTCCCCCAATCAGCCGAGCTTTTTCCCCAGGAGCAGGGTAACTGCCCCGCTACACCCACTCGGACAGTGCAATTGACAGACGCGCCCGTAGCAAGGACGCACACAGCCGACACAAGGAGCGAAGTGGAGACTTGCCCCAGCAATGTAATTACTACAGCGGCCGTTTGCCGACCTAAGTGAGCTTGAGTTTATTTTGTAGTGCAGACGCGGCTGTACATAGCTAAGTTGTAAGTGTAGACCAAGCCTAAGGTTGCAGAGAGCCTGAAACGCTTGCTGTGAGGTGTGAATTGCCCCGTTCATTCCAGTGGGTGCGAGCTCAACTGTGCAATGATTTTGAAGGGCCTCAGAGGGGGCGTCTATAATATACGCCCACTTTCGGTTGCTCTGGCAGCGTCAAGGGGCTTTCAAGAGGCTTTAGTGTAACTGCAAATAAAGCTTTTAATGGCCACACTGTGAACTATTTCACTGCTCAACCCATGAAAGAAAGGAGAAAAGGGAACGTATTCTGAAGATCGACACCAGCCAAGCGCAGGATGGATAGAACTAGTGTGTGTGTGTGAGTGAGAGAGAGAGACTCGGCTGGTGTGTGTAAGATGTATACATTAAGTTGTTTAAGTTTGTTGATTTTATTGCCTTATTGGGACAATATTGTTTACATCCTTGCCAAGCCAGGTGCCTGAATTACCCTGATGCTCTCAAAGCTAACTTGAAAGCTGTAATGTTTCTATTGGGGTAAACCCAGGACAAACAGCTACCAAAGGGGGGTAGTAATTAGTCCCAGGGGATTAAAAGGCCCCTCCCTATCCACTGAGGAGAGAGAACCAGGGGGCAATAAGGTTCAGCTGGGAAAGGGGTTGCTAGGGAAGCAATTAGGTTTGGCTGACCCCAACTACTGGGGACCTTTGAAAACCCTCCCCTGGCTGGAAGGAGGGGGAGAGTGAGGGGAGCAGGGAAGGGGCCAGTAGGCTGTTCGCAGCAAGACACCAGACCTTCCCAGTAGGGAGGCTGCACTCGCTCCCCAGGAGGGAAGGAAAACAGGCCCAAGGGACTGACTGAGGAGAGGAGTAGCCGGACCCTGTGCCACCTATGAGGATTCGCCTTGCCCCAAACCTGAGCCTCCAAGGCTAAAAAGGACGGAGCCTGCTGAGGCGAGCAAGGTATTTTGCCACACTGTGCACAGCAAAGTTCTTGTAAGTCTTGCTGGGAATCTCCCCCTGTAATGAGACAGTCTCACTTGCCCTTGGCAACTGGCCAGTTCACACCAGCTCCAGGATCGGGGGAATCAAAGGTTGTATACGCTGTGTGGGTGTATTGTATTGGGCTGTGTGCACTGTGTGGGTGTATTGTATTGGAGATAGCAATTTCTCGCACTACACTGTCTGGCGGGAGGAGGGAGGCCTCCGGACGGATTAGGGCTCCTCCATCCGAGGGGGCGGGGGTCTCGGGTCTCCGGCTGTGGGAGGGGGTGGTGGGGCAGGTAGAAGGGGCGGAGCTGGGGCTAGTCTCTCTGAAATGGGGGCTCCACCCCCAGCCCATGCAGGGATTGGATGTAATTCCATGGAAGAGGGGAACCACAGTGCCTTTGGGATCTAAGAACATTGGGGTGGATGGTAATTAGGTGAATTCGCTCTGGTTGCACAACCTCCCGAGAGCCCCAGTCCTTCCTGGGAAGGGTTGGGAGGACTTGGCCTATTCCTGGGGGTTCCTGTTCTGCGCTAACAGCTGTGATGAACTTGTAACCACAGAAAACCCCCGATGGGGGGTTGCAGGACTGATCAGCTACCAGGGCCCTGCTGGGGTTGGGGGTGAGCTCTGGGAAGATTATTAGCGCGGGTACTTTTATTGTGTTGAATGTGTTTTCTCTGCCATGCTTTCACCTTAAGGATAAATGTGCTGACTTAGAAACAGCTGGGGGCTAAGTTACACCTGATGAAGCACAGAGGATGCTGGGCAGCAGTCAGCATGGTTAGCAAACAATGCTGTAGGTGGACTAGACGTGCGTCTCAAGCCTTTGAGAGGTGCCAGACAGTACGGCGCATGGCAAACTGCTGTAGTGTAGACAAGGCCTAAGATTTTCTGCTCACCACACACTTACTTCCGGGCATGCGATCCAGCACTGACCCGTCCACCAGCCCTGAATTAATGCAAAGTCTTCTGTGAGTGACGAGGTTCAGAAACACAAACGCTTAATCCCGAAAGACGCATGTTTAGTGGAGTATAAACCAAGTCTGACGAGGAGAACACCCAGGCTAGTGAACAGACACACTGTATTCGCGTCTTGCTAACCTACAGTGAGCAGGCTAAGCAATTACCTTTTAAAGGTCTAAACCATCAGCTATCGCCCGGTTTGTAGTGCTATTGCTTGAAATGACTGGCTCGGGAAGTGGGGAATGGGAAATGGGGCCTTTTCCCTCTACGAGGCGCCAGCCCCAATCTGGCCCCAGGGGGGACTAGCTGGCTCAGGGTGCAGAGGGAGGTGTAACACAGACCGAACAGCGAGTGAGGGACTCAGACCCATTTCCTAGCTGGGAAACCTACAGCATTAATAACGATACACATGGTGTTTCTATCAGCAACCGTCTTCTCGAGGTCCCCAGGCTAGTCTGGCGGGAGGCTTGGGACAGAGGAGAACAGCACGAGGGTGCAGAAATTTGCACGCCCCTGGCTCTGCCCCCACTGTGCAAATGTGTCCCTAGTGCTGCGGGGAAAGCAGCAGCAGCTCCCGCAGCGACCACACAGATGGCTCAGCTGCCAGGCCCAGATTTCTCGTCCTGTAAGGCTGCTGCTGAGCTGAGATGCCAGGACCTGGGCAGCCCCCGGGAACGCCCCATCCCAGGCGGCACGGATCCTGCTGCTGAGTGGCGAACAAGGAAGCGGAGCTAAAAGAATGAGAGAGGAAGTGAGTCATGCAGTTTTTTTTAGCCCACTAGCCTTGGAGTGAGGAGACGCAGGGTGCGTTTCTGGCCTGCTTGGGGTCTCGCTCTGTGCCTCCATTTCCCCTCCCACCTTTTGTCTGTTTATAAACTCTTAGAGGAAGGAACTGTCTTTGGCTGTGTGTCTGGGCAGTGCCTGGCATGACTGGGCCCAGATCTCGGCTGTCTCTTGCTGTGTGTGTCTGGCAGCAGTGCCATTTTAGATTGGGCGGGGGCAACTTTAACTTTGATTCGAGGAGCTACTCGGGCACCTGAAAACTCAAGTGTTTTTGGGAGATAACAACTTAGAAATTAGCTGACAGGAGCACTGCACCTAATTCCTATATAAAGAAAGGAAAAAAATATAAATACAAACACCAATTAAAGCCATATTTTATGTTTATATGTACATTTAGAACAATCCAGAGATAACACAGCAAGATATTCCTAGCCCCAAGCCTGGAAGTATCATAAGAACGGCCAGACTGGGTCAGACCAAAGGTCCATCTAGCCCAGTATCCTGTCTTCCCACAGTGGCCAGTTCCGGGTGCCCCAGAAGGAATGAACAAAACAGTGCTGGCAAACAGAGGCTAGGGACACCATCTCTGTCCATCCTGGCTAATAACTGTAGATGGACCTGTCCTCCATGAATGTATCTAGTTCTTTTTTGAACCCTGTTATAGTCTTGGTCTTCACAACATCCCTTGGCAAAGAGTCCCACGGGTTGACTGTAGGTTGTGTGAAGAAATATTTCCGTTTGTTTGTTTGTTCCTCCTGCTGCCTATTAATTTCATTGGGTGACCCCTAGTTCTTGTGTTATGGGAAGGAGTAAATAACACTTCCTTATTTACTTTCTCCACACCTATCAGAACTTTATAGAGCTCTATCATAACCCCCATTAGTCGTCTCTGTTCCAAGCTGAAAAGTCCCAGTCCTGTGAATCTCTCCTCATAAGGAAGCCGTCCCATACCCCCAATCATTTTTGTAGCCCTTCTCTGTACATTTTCCAATTCTAATATATCTTTTTTCAGATGGGGCGACCAGATCTGCACATGGTATTCAAGATGTGGGTGTATCATGGATTTCTATAGAGGCAATATGATATTTTCTTTTATCTTTCCCTTTCCTAATCATTCCCAACATTCTGTTTGCTTTTTTGACTGCCACTGCACCTTGAGTGGATGTTTTCAGAGAACTATCCACAATGACTCCAAGATCTTTCTTGCATGGTAACAGCTAATTTAGACCTCATAATTTTGTATGTATAGCTGCGATAATGTTTTCCAATGTGCATTACTTTGCAGTTACTTTCCTTTACCAGTTTTGGAGCCTTATTACAAGAACTAATAACTTTAACCAGCAAATAACATTCATGCAGAATATTTGCTCAATATCATTGTCCTTACCACGTCACACCAATCCCCCTCAAACACCCGCACACTTGTTTATTTTCATTTGTATTACTTTTACAAAAATTATAAGCAAGCAAATATATGCACTTTTAATTTGTGAATCTCATTTCTTATAAAAAAGTTATGAAGTCTAAAGTAGTTGTGTTTCTCCTCAAACATTCTTCTGAAACATGGAATGACTAACAAATTAGAGAACAAATTCGTTTTGGCACTATCTAAATAAAAAGGATAGTCAAAAAGCTTTTAAAGTGATAATTGGAAAGAAAATATTACAATAGATTGGCCAACACGGGTTTCCCATCAGCTCTGACACATCTGAAGGTGTATTTCCACTATATAAAAATATGACTTTTTCCAGTGGCCATGTGTTTTCTTTTCTTAAGGTACTCAGTAACTAGAAATAAAGTCTTAAACATTGTAATCTATTTATACAATGCATTTGATATTTCTCCAGCATAAAGGAAAATGAATTTAAAAACTGAACTTTTAGCCTCTGGAAACTCTTCAGTTCTATTACGTAATATAGGAATCCACTGTAGATACATACTCAGATGTTAGAGGGGTTGCCTTTCACCTCCTCCCCTGGTTCTTGTCTCGCATGCAGAAAGCAGAAGACCAGAAGTCCGAAGTGCAGGCAATGCAATGTTTATTGGCGTTCGTTCCAAGCAAGCATATCCATAGCTCTACATGCCGGGAGAGTCTGTTTCCCCCTTCCCAGCTCTGACGCTGCAGAGCCGGACCTGTGTCCCTGTTCCCCATTCCCACCATCTCCTTCTTAGCAGGCCCCAGTATACCTGCTATGCTCACCCCTAGTCACACCCCTTACAACTTATGGTCATGCTCCATTTTGGGGTGTCGTGAGTCTGGGGTCTTCGTCCCACCTCTTTTGTATCCCATGGGAGGGGTAAGGAGTGAGGCTGTTTTCTGGCCAAGGCCAGGCTTTTAGTGTTTCTTATGCCTCCCCCATCCCTCTTGCCCCTCCTAACTGATTGCTTGACCTTGGCTTGAGAAAGGAGCCAGGCAGCCTTTCAGTGTATGTGCATATATTACTCTCCCACCACGCCCTGTAATGTTTTAGCTCTATCCCTTATCTCTTCCCATTATGCTAACAAACCCATTTGTCCAGGCAGAAGCAACACACATTGTCTTTGTTTGCACATATTAGTAAGGATATAAAAGTATCAAAAATCAAACCCAAAATTCTCTCTCAGGCTGACAAACCAGCTATATACTAACCATGACCCAACTGGATCATTCTTAACTGTGCCTTACTGAAAATACAGTATGACACTAGACCTCTTAAATGTTAAGAAAATTTGCCCTCTAAACAATGTCCTTTCTAGCGCATACTCACATATTAAGGAAGTTAGGAAAGCAACCACTTCTAAGGCTGTAATAACCAGGGAGGATTAAGACCCCTACAGGAACTGTTTTAAAAAAAAAAAAAAGTCCCAGAGGTCCATAGAATAATTTCAGAAGGAAACCATTTGTGTTGCTGATGGAGACGCCAAGGTACGGACAATAACGTCCTCTGGTTTCCATCATAAGAGACTGAACGTCTCAGGGCAGCACCGACGGTGACAGTGGAAATAAAACGGCCCGGCTTTGTGGGGGAGACTCGTGGAGATCAGCACGCACCAGGTCCCTTCTCTGGGCCAAGGCTGGCCAGGACTTGCCCTCCCCTGGCTCCCATCCCACCAGCGGGGGAACGAGGAGCTATTTCCCCACAGGAAGGGCTTTGAGTGTCCTCTGGTGCCGGGGCTGCTAGCGCTGATGCTGGCGGGGGGGCTGATGGGCGCCCAGGTTCTCAGCCGCCCAGCCGGAGGGGGCATGTGAGGAACTTGCTCCACCCGCTCTGCTCCGGGTCGAGGCGCACAGAGCCATACGGACAGGTCTCAGCTGCGAGGACAAAGCTGGGGAATTTACAGTTCCCACAGCCCGGAGTGGGAGAGGCGGGGTGGGGGTGGGGACAGCCTTGTGCCAGCAGCAACTTCTCAGCCCCCACCCACGGCCTTCGCAGTTCCTCTCCTGTTTGCACGCCATTGTGATACGGACCTGGGGTGGGGGATGGGCAGGTGCCCGCCCTCTGTAAATAGTGCACTTGCCAAGCGGGCATGTCTATTCTTAGCCCTGCAGTGCACATCCAAGTCAATTGACCCGGGCACTAAGAGCTGGTGCCTTTTTTTTTTCCTGTGTATTTTCTCTCTTCCCTCTGGACAGGGACGATAAACCTGTTTTGTTTTGTTTTTTTCTCCCGTAGGCTGCAGCTCTTTAGCAGAGCTAGTGCGGAGGAAGTGCCATGGCTGAACGTCAAGGGCCTTCCCGGTGTGTACCGGCCGCGTGCACTGTCGGCAGAGGTAGATCTGGCTTTCTACGACAGGGTGACACAATTTCATGTTTCACCCAGAATTCAGAAGGTCTGTAGACAGCTCCCCAGACCATCACACCAACCCTCCAGGGGAGCGGGGAAGGAACTGTGACTCCCTGGCCAGTGGGACTCCTAATAAATCGTAGGCACATGATTTCGCTGGCAGAAGGACACAAAAATGGGACATGGGTCAAATTCTCTGATGGCGTAAATTGGAGCTACCTAGGTAGAGTTTGGCCCCATGTCGGCTCCTACAATGTCACTTTTATCTTTTGCAAAATGGGTAAAGAACTCTTTGAGAGAGCCCGCTGCAAAGCCCAGGCCCTGTGATGGCGGAATTCCTTGGCTAACGCTTGCTGCAGGTGGGGGAAATCAAACTTGTCAGGGTCCCAGCTGGATATAAGGAAAACATCTTTCTCTCCTCCCAGGCGCGATAGACAGTCCTCTTTGATTGTCTGCAGGGCGCTCGCCTCAGGGCCGTTTCTTCTCCGTGCAGACAACACGTCCGAGTCCACTTTGGAACGGACAAAGTAAAACCTCTTGCCCAGTGTTCGAATCTCCTCCACAAGTCTGGCGTCGGTATCTGTGAAGCGCTCACAGGAGATGACAAGGAGCAAGTCGTACTGTCTGAAGTGACGCTGCTTAAGGAAAGTGTCTGAGGGACAATTCCTTGTCCCAATCCCTGGCAGGTCCCATAGCGTTACGTTGGGGTGTTCGGGATGTGAATAAGCCTTGGGCTCCACCATGATTCCTCCTATCACCCCAGTCTCAGCAGCACCTGTATCCTGTTCTTTCAGACCCCGGGTGGCATTGACAAAAGATGACTTTCCAGATCCCGTCTCTCCGACTACAGCAACTTCGAGCTTTGCATTCTTGACGGCCTCACTGACCTCTTGCAGCGCGGAAGCCAGGCCTGACGGGTTATTTGTTGCAACAGCAGCTTTCAGTTCTGCAATTTCTCCTTCAGAGAGCATGTCGAAATCTTCCCAAACCACATCTGTAGCAGCTCTTCCCTGTTGTTCATGCTCCTTTGGCTGCCGGTCTTAAGGAAAGGGAACGACACATTTCAGTTATGGATCGATTCGTTTCCACAGGCAGTATACAATCAGAAGCAACAGCTACACTCAATACGATCTCTAGTCAATAGGCAACAAGATTCTGATGACATTTAAGGAAGGCTGCTTTTGTCCCATGCGAGAGCTCCAGCTCATTATGACCTTGATTCAGCAAAGCACTCAAATCTTTACTGAATTCTCTAGAAGCTCTGGATTTGTGGGGCCTGGTTGTTCTTTCACCAGGCCTGGCACATTTGTCCCCCTTCCCACCCCACAAAGAAAAACAATTTTCAAGGGCCCCCAACCCAGCGTCAGGACGGCCCTTTTATGTACAAAGTTACCCAGTGTTAAGCAGTGGAATTATGGTAGATTGAAGAGGCTTCACCCTTTACATAAATCACAGCAAAATACCAACACTGGGGCCAAATTTTACTTTTTTAAATTCTTAATTTCTAAGATTTCCCAGGGATTGAGTTAGCCTCTGGACTCCTGGAAAGTTGTTTGTTTTTTAAAAATAGCAATATCCCGGGGGGCCCAAATTACTCAATTCTCCCCCTCCCCAATAATTGGATGGTAGAACTAGTCCTGCCTGTCACTTAAATCAGTTTTGCTTTCCCTGAGAGTCATGGGGAATTAGGTTCCAAAGTGCCACAGTCATCCTGCAAAATGGGACTCAAGCTCCTAAGTCACTTTGGTGCATTTGAAAATTTTAATCATGATCTCCTGACTTGCCCTCCCGAGCATACTGAAGTGCCCAGGGTCAGATCCTGAGCTGGTTTAAATCAATGTAGTTCCGGATCTGGCACATTGTCCTCTATCTTCTACCAGCTTGAACAATTCCTCATCCTAATAAACGAGTGGCTTTGTCCCGTCTCAATTCAGCTAACTATCAAGTCCTGCTAGGACCAGAGGCTGATTTGGGTATAAACCCCCAAAGGATGAAAAACACAGTATTTTACCCAAGGAGCTGGAAGACTGTGTGTCATCATGTTCCATTACTCGAGAGCCTCCAGGGCATCTGGTGGTAACCTCTCCATAGGGCTGTGAGTTCAAGTCTGTTGCCTAGAAAAGATTCACATTTGGGGAGAGGAAAGAAAATCTGTGTTAGGAGCTATGGATCCCCAGCTGTGCTGTGCATGACGTGTGGCTTGTTTGGAATCATAGCAAGGGGACTTTCTATGAAACTAACACCTTGTTACAGCACCAGACTTCCCTCCTGGCTATCTTTGTGTATTTCTCTCTTCCCCGATGACCTAAATGCATCCCATGTGATGCAGCTGCGCTGGGTAGGTGGGTGGACTATCTGTTCTGTGCCAAATAGGGCAACTACATAGCCCTCCTTCTCAGTAGCAGCTGAGCATCTCCCAATCATTAACGAAATTACCCTTGCAACCTCTTGTGAGATACAGTCCACGTTATTAATGGAGTTGAAGGGCAGGATTTCCAAAAGCATCTTAAGGACTGAGGAGCACTATTCCTCTTGAAAGGCCCTTTTGAAAAGCCCTTCCAGAGGGGTTTGCTCTATGTGGCAGAACTGGGAACCCCCAACATATGCAAACAGGAAGGAAACAAACATGTCTTGTGCCTCACCTGTAAGGAGTAGCCAGGTGGTGGCAGGAGTGTGTTTGGCTTTTCTGACTCACTGGCTGTCAACAAGTTTGACTCAGGCTGGTCTCTGCCCTCCTGCTGTTTCTGTTGGGGCCAAAACTGAAAAGTCCTTAATTTCCGCAGCAGGGAGGGATAGTGCTTCTTAATAATAATATATGTTATAATTGCTAACAGAGCTAAACACAAGAAGACCCAGTACACAACTGATGATGGCTGGTCACTCACAAAGCCTGTAAAAGACAAACAGAAAACAAAATAAAAACTTTTGGATGCTATTGGCATAATCTTAGTATTTTCCTTCCCATCTCTTGTGCAGCCTAGCGTCTGGTTCGTTTTTCCCCTGCCACTGCAGGTTAAGCAGCAGCTTCAGTTGAGGTATCCTCAAGGCCTCTTCCTTGTGTGGCTATGGCGGGGCTCAGAAGCCAGCAATGTGCGTATGGCTCATGTTGACCCTATGGGGAAGCAGGGACAGCCTGGACCAGATCTATGGAGCTAGAACCTGCCGAGGCTGGGGAAAAGGTTAAGGTTACATCGAGGTAGCTAACCTCAAGCACTTTTCTCAAGTGTAGGAAAACCCCTCGGGGCTTGTACTATACGCTGTCCCGTACCTTCGACTCTAACTTGCATCCGCACAGAAAACCGTCCCAGTTCCGGCTTGACATGGCAGATGTAGAATCCCTCATCCTGGCTGCGAACTCTCCTTAACGTCAGGGACGCATTTCCCTCAGGGAATCTCTCTGGGTGGAGCTGTGTTCTGTTCTTGTAAGCGACATCTTGTCTCTGCAAAGTGTCCATCCCGTTATAATAACTGTGAACCAGGAGATCCGGCCCCTCGGCTTCTTCCTTCTTCCAGGTGATGTTCAACAACTGGGGGTTTAATCCAACTTCAAAGGAGCAGCTCAGGGTGACGTCCTGCCCCAGCTGAGCCACGATAGGGAAATTCATTTCACGCTTCCCTTATGGAGAAACAAGGCTCAGAATTATTTACCCCAGCTCCAGAGGCAATTGTCGGTCACGTTTTCCGTTCTATTTTATAGAAACCAACCAGCAAAAGTAACCCATACGAACATGCCACACTCGTACCATGCACACAACAGACAC
The DNA here is from genome assembly GCF_965152275.1 of Natator depressus. Classification (NCBI taxonomy): domain Eukaryota; kingdom Metazoa; phylum Chordata; order Testudines; family Cheloniidae; genus Natator; species Natator depressus. The sequence continues at coordinate 18,793,131 of NC_134257.1, forward strand.
CCCACACGCCCACCACACACAGTCACACCGCCGTCACAACTTTCCAAGCCCACCACACTTACATGACACACACGCACAATGCTCACACAGCACACGCCGAACAACACACTCAGACCTACCACGTTACCAAGAAGACCAACAGGGTTATACAACTTCGCATTTTCTCTGCAGCAAAACGTATGCACCCACGTACCATTTCCTTCAAAATTCACACCCACAGAAAGGCCTAGAACATTACCGGTGCTCCGCTTGGGCTGTGAGGGGGATTTGAACCCATGACCTTTGGAACCAAAAGCATGCACCGCTGTCACATGAACTGAAGGAACAACTCCAGCAGCTGATACCACTAGGAGGCTATTGTCTCTTTAGGTGATAGGGCCGCTAGCGGGGGACAAAGGCAAGCCCTGCGCTTGTGCGGGCTAAACCTATGGGGAAGAACACAAGGCTTCACAGCGGCTGAAAGTCAAGGCCAAGCGCTGCTACCACGGACATGGCCTGTGTCTGCACTGGGGGTTGTGGGGCGTTAACCAGACCTGGCTCTGCTGGGCATCACATTGTACACAGCGAGTGACTGGGTCTCAGATGCTCTGACAGGGACACAGGCAGAGGAAACCTACTTAGCACTGCCAGTGAAATCTCCTGGGACCAGGCTCCCAGCTCAGAGGTGATGTAGCAGAAGTAGGAGCCCTCGTCCTGGACGCGCACAGCCCTGAGTCGCAGGGACGCGTTTCCTTTCTGGATTCCCTCTGGGTACAGCTGCGTCCGGCCCCAGTAAGCTTTGTCCTGTCCCTGCCACAGGTTCGTCTTCCCATAGTAGCTGTGAACCAGGAGATCTGCTCCCTCGGCTCTTTGCATCTTCCAGGTGATGTTCAGTCGATGGAGTTTTACCTCCGGTATGTGGTCGAAGGTGCAGTCTAGGGTGACGTCCTCGCCATCCTGAGCTGTGATGGATGGCCGTGCTCCAGCGACTCCTTAAAGGGAAGCAAAGGTAGGTGTGGGAGCCTTTCACCTTGAACCCCCATTTCCAAGCCCTCCCCAAATATCGGCATTGACTAGCTGAAAAGCCTGCCACCATCGGACACGTGCGTCCGTGGAAGGTGCTCCCCATTCCCGGAGACACATGGCCAGTGCACAGTTACTAGTTAGTAACAAAAACCATCACAGCGCTGCCAGGTACAATTCCTCTGTTAACCCAGCTGGGCTGGAGGAAGTCCCTTGTGGACACAGCTATCCCAGCCAATCGGTGCTTTTATGGATCTGGCTTGTTGCGCTCACAGGGGATGGTTTTAGTGCTCTATGCTGTGGGCCTGGCCACACGAGGAGTGCTCTGCTGGGATCGTATCCTGGCCAAGTGCTCCTAGTGCAGACCGAGCCTGCGTCTACACTCGCGGGCTGTAGATGTTAACTAGACCCAGTGTAGGGGGTATAAATAGCTGCGGGGCCGCGGCAGGACACGTGACGGCAGCAGAGGCCCGGCTTAGCCAGGCTGAGTATGTGCCCACTGGCTGCAGCTCTTGCTGTCTGTGTGACTGCACGTACCCTGCTCTCTATGCTCGCCCCAGCTGTCACGGAACTGCCGCGAGCTGGGGGATCGGACTCCCAGTTCACAGTGTAGACAGAGCCTGTGCGGGCACAAGTGTGTAGTGTAGACATGGCTGCAGCTGCCGTAGTATAAAGGGGTTTCAAACCAGTGTAGCTAGTTCTGTATGTGAAGGGGAATACCCTAGACCAGTGGTTTTAAACCTATTTTTCTGGGGACCCAGTTGAAGAAAATTGTTGATGCCCACGACTCAACGGAGCTGGGGATGAGGGGTTTGGGGTGTGGGAGAGGCTCAGGGCTAGGGCAGAGGGTTGGGGTGCAGGCTGAGGGCTGTGCGTGGGGCTGGGGATGAGGGGTTTGGGGTGTGGGAGGGGCTCAGGGTTGGGGCAGAGGGGTGCGGGGTGAGGGCTGTGGGGTGGGGCTGGGGATGAGGCGTTTGGGGTGTGGGAGGGGCTCAGGGCTGGGGCAGAGGGGTCGGGTGAGGGCTGTGGGGTGGGGCTGGGCATGAGGGGTTTGGGGTGTGGGAGAGGCTCAGGGCTGGGGCAGAGGGGTGGGGTGGGGCTGGGGATGAGGGGTTTGGGGTGTAGGGGGGGCTCAGGGCTGGGGCAGAGGGTTGGGGTGCGGGGTGAGGGCTGTGGGGTGGGGCCGGGGATGAGGGGTGCAGGAAGGGGCTCCGGGTTTTGTGCGGGCCCAGGGCTGGGAATTGGGGCGTGGGGTTCGGGCGTGGGCTCACCTCCGGCGGCTCCCGGTCAGCGGCGCAGCGGGGGGCTAAGGCAGGCTTCCCGCCTGTGCTGGCACCACGGACCGCGCTGCGCCCCGGAAGTGGCCAGCAGCTGGTCCGGCTCCTAGGTGGAGGCACCCAAGAGGCTCCGCACTGTTCTTCCCGCAGTCACTGCCCCCTCTCCCCCCGCAGCTCCCATTGGCCAGTTCCCAGCCAATGGGAGTGTGGAGCCGGTGCTCGCGGCGGGGGCAGCGCGTGGAGCCCCGTGGCCCCACTCCCTAGAAGTCGGACCAGCTGCCGGGCGCAGCGCGGTGTCAGAAGAGGTAGGGACTAGCCTGCCTTAGCCGGGCAGCGCCGCCGACGGGACCTTTAACAGCCTGACTGGCAGGGCGGAGCAGAGCCGCGAGGGTCCCTGGGTGCTGGGCAAGGCGACCCAGGGCCTGACACGCTGCGGCCCAGTAACGCTGCACTAGACTGGTATTTGGCGGCTTTTCACCGTAGTCAGGGCACGCGCTCTAGGGGCTGTCCCAGTATAACTGTATCAATGGAACAGCACATACATAACCGACATACAGCGTGGCACTGGGGGGCGAGGTTTGCAGGGGCTATAGCCACCCCAAAATTTGCCTTAGCCCCCCCCGTCGCCACCTCTCCCAGACCTGGGCACGCTGCCAGGAGCTGCCAGCTGCTCTCTGGCCGCCCAGCCCCCACCGCTGCGGCAGTCTCCCCTTCTTTGGGAAGCAGTTCAGTGGCTCGCCCGATGCCGGAGGTGGCCGTGCCCGCGTGGGTCTCGGCTGAGCCGGGGCGGGGGGCAGGGAGCCTGTCTGAGCTGGTGCCCCGGGCTCAGGAGTGGGAGCTGCAGCTGCTGCGGGACTGAAAAGCGTTCAGCTCCTGGGTGCTGGTCTTAAGGAGACTTAAAGCGCGTGGACGCACTCACGCGGGGCACACACCGCCTCCCTCCCACACTCCCCAACGCACAGTCTCACACACACACTTGTGTTCTTGTTGCAGTTACTTCCTGGTACTTCCTGTCGAAATGCGCAAGGCAGATATATTCTCTGGAATTCTATTCTTCCAAAGTTTAAGGATTACCGTCCTGCGATTTTCGCTGTTTGGCTGCTCTGCGCGGTTCATCATTTTATTTCTCTCTTATGCTTAAATGTAATTCTTTCAGTAGTGAGGTCTGAAATGTCTAACCTGTCCTGGCTGGAGCAATTATCATTATTACTTTTATTACCCTATTGTGCTTTGTCATCCATTGTTCAATGGGGTACAATCAAATAATAGTATCCATGGGAGGCACATGCACCCCCCATTCGGGCAGGCTAGCCTCCTTCCACCCAAGGCCCTGCCCCTTCCGCCCAATGCCCCCCCCCACTCCGCCCCTTCCACACACGCCCCCTCTCACGGAGGAGCCCTGAGCCCAGGGTGCTAGGGGAGCTCTGAGCCCCACCGCGGCCCGGTCCTGGGGCTATGGCAGTGAGCATTAGCGGGGGTTTGGGGAGGCACCTCCATTACCCACCGCCCATGACAGGACCCTTCTAGAATGTAAATTTAGCTTGTGCTCATCTTTGCCGTACCAATTTAAAAAAATGAGCTAAACATGTAATTTTAGACACTGTGCAGATTGTACAATTATTTGCAAATTGTATTTTTAATTATATCTGTAAAATAACTTAAAATTCATATGCAAATAAAATCTGTATTATCTCCTGATTGTTCTAAACTTATATATAAACTTCAAATATGGCTTTAATTGGTGTTGCCATCTATATTTTTCTTTCTTGTAGAAAGATTTAGATACAGGGCTCCTGTCAGCAAATTTCTAACTTATTATCTGCAAAAAACCTAAGTTGGTTAGTCTCTAAGGTGCCACAAGTCCTCCTTTTCTTTTTGCAAAAAAACTAGTTTTCAGGTGCCTAAGTAGCCCCTTGAAATCACCGTTAAAGTTGGCCCTCGGCCCCCCCCAAAATTGGAAACGGTGCCCCTGGCACAGACTGGGACCAGCTAAAAAAAGGGGAGGGGGGCAAACCCAGAAGGGAAATGGACAATTAAAGCGATCCCAGATCGCACGAAAGAGGCAGGAGAGTGAAGCAGGAAGTACCTACCATAGAGAGTCCACAGAGCCGTCAAAAGCAGTGACCAGCCAGGACTCATTCTCACTCTGCTTCTCACCATTTTGCATCTGCAAGAAAAGGAGATAAAATGCTCTGATGAGCTGCATTCCAGACACCAGCCCCTGGGGACACAGACACAGACACTGCAGCCCTGGGTTCCCGTCCTGCTCACCCCAGCCGGCGCGGAGGGTCGGGGCCACTCCTCGCGGCTCCAGGAAGCAGTGGTATGGCCCCCCTCCAGCTCCTATGCGCTCCAAAGGCCCTGCTCCAATGGGAGCTGCTGGAGCGCTGCCTGCAGATGGGGCAGCATGCAGAGCTGTCTGGCCGCGCCTCCGCCTAGGAGCTGGAGGGGGGACATGCCGCTGCTTCCAGGAGCCGCTTGCAGTAAGCGCCGCTCAGAGCCTGCACCCCTGAGCCTCTCCCCACGTCCCAACCCCCTGCCCCAGCCCTGATCCCTCTTCCGCCCTCCAAACCCCTCAATCCCAGCCCAGAGCACCCTCCTGCACCCCAAACTCCTCATCCCCAGCCCCACCCCAGAGCCTGCAACCCCCAGCCGGAGCCCTCACCTCCCCCCGCATCCCACTCCCCAACCCCAGCCCGGAGCCCCTTCCCACACCCTGAACTCCTCATTTCTGGCCCCACCCTGGAGCCCACACCACCAACCAGAGACCCCCCACCCCCCCATGCCTCAACTCCAATTTTGTGAGCATTCGTGGCCCGCCATAGAATTTCTCTTCCCAGATATGGCCCTCGGCCCAAAAAGTTTGCCCACCCCGATTTAGAAGCTGTTTTCAGGGAGCCCTTCATAGCAGCCATTTTCAATCAGTTGTGCCGTCAACTTACAGACACGAAGAAGCTGCTAAAATGACACCAGGAATCAATTTCACCAACCCACCCTGGAGCAGAAAATCTCTTACCTTCCACCCTTCCTTCCATTTCTGGGACCGTCGCGAAGAAGTTAAAGAAATGTGGTAATCCTCTGTGTTTCAGCCACCTGTGTGTGTGTGTGTCTCTCTCTCTCTTCCTGTAAGTCTGCGATGCAGTAATATGGAAACTGAAAGTACCACGCAATCTATTGAAATAACACACAGCAAGCTCAAGTCTAATTTCTGTGAGCTCCACCCAGGCACTTTTCAATTGATTTTAGGCGTGCCGATCAGTGTCTGTGAGTCCCACATTGCCCCCGGGAGCAGAACACGATGGGGCTGCCCCTTCGCCTCCTGCCCCATGCTGCCCTTACCCGCAACCCCCGCCCTTGCACCGCCTCTTCCCTGCAAGACCACACGCCCCCCCGCTAGCCCCTGTGAGCCGGCTGGCTGATGCGGGTGTGGATGCGGGTCACGGGTCGGATGCACCTTGTTTCTGGCACCCGCGGATCCATAATTTTGTGTCCGTGCAGGGCTCTGAATATACAGATCACCCCGCCTGCTGTGGGTGCCCGGTCAGGCACATGCCCCTCCACGCCTGCTCCCAGGCAGTCCGGAGAAGGGGTGATCCTACCCCCCTTGCCATGGGGACCCTCTCTGGGAAACCGCCCACAGGACACATTTCCACCCCACACCAGCTCCCCCCCACAGAGACGAGACTTACAGGGCAGCTGCAGCCTGCTCATCCCCCCCAGAGGCGACACGTAGCTGTGTCTAGTGAGGGGACACATCCCTCCCCCGCCCCCCCCCCCGCCATTTCTCCGGACACCTCTTGAAGGGCTAAAATCCATATGCTGTTTATGTTACAACCTGATATATAGACTGTGTCAGCTCTTTTTACAGGCCCAAAATCCAGAGTTTGGTCAAGAAGACAGAGACAAATAGTGAACAATATTAGCTAAGAAGCAGAACAAACAAAGGACAACCTTGCTTTTCGCTAAGATAAGCTTGGTCAGCAAGAAGCCAAGTGGAAATTATAATTGGGGGCTTTATCTCAAAGTTGCGAACAGACCATGGGAATGAAAGGGGCCCTGTTTCTTCTGTAGAAGAGGTGCCTTCCTACACACCAGCCTTGAGTTTATGGAAGAGGTTCAGACATATCAGTATGAGATAGGATATCCTCCCTCTCACAGACGTGCACCTCTCCTCCAAGCCGTTGCCAGTACCTGCCTTAGAAACACAAATGAATAATTAAAAGACAACCTTTCTTGCTAGTTACTTTTCATTTGTCCTTTTGCTTTAACTCCTAGGTGTGTACCTGTCGGACAATCAAGGGAGCTACTTCATTATCCGTGGATCCCAAATCAGAATTCAACATATATATATTTTCTACTACCACACTTTATATATTGTTTAATGGAAAACCCCTGTGTACTAGTCCCCCGCATGGGTGACCTGTGTGACATCGCGGTGATCACCCACGCCTTCTGCCTGCTGACGTGTCCCCACGCCATGGTAAGGAACATCGCAGCAAACGCCCTCCATGACGCAACAAAGAAGCGGATCGGCAGAGCCCCCTCCACCCAAGACACCGCCAGCTTCCTGAGAGGTTCCCTGGATGGCGAATTCAGATGGGACGGGCGCGACATCGCTTCACTGTGGTCCCGCGCCCGCAATGCCACGCGTGGCCGGGGGAAGCGCATCGGCGGCTGCTGGGCGTGGTGCGAGGAGCGCCAGGAGATGCAGATCAGATCCAACGACAACACCATCGTCACCCCGAGCGCCAGGGGCCTGCTGGAGAGGACCCTAAAGGCGGCCATCCACTCGCTGTACATGGAAGCCCTGAAGCGTAAACCGGACCAGGGAAAAGCCTTCGAACTGACTAGCAAGTGGGACGCCAGCAACCACTTCCTCGCCGGGGGCAGCTTCACCCGTTTCGCTGACTGGAGGTTCATCCTCCGCGCCCGGCTCAACTGCGTCCCGCTCAACGGAGCCGTCTGCCACGGGAACCAAGACGAGCGTCGCAGGAAGTGCGGCTACTCCAGCGAGACCCTGCCCCACGTCCTGTGCAGCTGCAGGACCCACTCCAGAGCCGGGCAGCTGCGCCACACGCCACCCAGAACCGCCTGGTGAAAGCCATCGCCCTGCGCCTGGGGGAGGTCGCCGTGAACTGCGCCATCCCCGGGACTGACAGCCAGCTGCGACCTGACGTGGTCGTCACCGACGAGGCCCAGAAAAAGATCATCCTCGTCGACATCACGGTCCCCTTCGAGAACAGGACCCCGGCCCTCCGAGAAGCCCGAGCTCGGAAGCTGGAAAAATACGCCCTCTGGCCGACACCCTGAGAGCGAAGGGCTACGAGGTGCAGATGGACGCCCTGATCGTCGGAGCCCTGGGCGCTTGGGACCCCTGCAACGAGCGTGTGCTGCAGACCTGCGGGATCGGTCGACGCTATGCACGGCTCATGCGGCGCCTCATGGTCTCGGACACCATCCGATGGTCCCGGGACATCTACATCGAACACACCACCAGCCACCGACAGCACCAGGAGGTGTGAGCCGGAACGACATCGTGTATCCACGATGGGAAAGGGACTGAGAGGCTTTTTCCATTGCACCGTATGAACTGGAACCATAAACTCAATGAACATTAAATCCCACCAAATGAGGGTAGATCCAGCCCCATCATCGTATCCGCTCATTATACCCCACACCTGAACATAGCCATTATATGGACAACATACCCCCATATCTCAATGTCTGTACTTTGACCGGTTAAACTTTTACCCCCAATCGGGGAGATTGCAGATTATGTATTCCTTATGCCACCAGCTCCTAACTGAATTTCGCACCCCTTGATAATCTGTACCTTATTCCCTGATAACCAGAAACTTCTATGCTTGAACTCTGGACCGTTTCCTTTTTATTTCAACATTATCTTAATAAAATTAAGTGTCATGTGTTAACCTGAAACCATGGGCGGAGACATTATGTAACCTTTGGACCATTGGCCATTGTGCTTATCTTCTCTTGCTGCTAGACCTACCCAGGGGTTTGGGACTTCCTACCCCGTCATTTCCCTCCGCCCATGGAAAATCCATATAATCCCTTGTAATCAATTGTTTGGCAGTGTCTCTGAGCCTAATAAGCGAGGTGACACTCCGCCAGCGCTGTGCGTAATAAACCCACGGGCTTGATTCTACACGGTGTCCATATTTGTTCCTTCACCTCTGGCTCGGACGCACAGAAACGAGGAGCTAACGCTTCCCCACGGTGGCACTCACAGTCATCCCCTTCTCCTCCCCCTGCCCCTCTCCCACTCCTCCATCCCCTCCCGCTTCTCTTCCCCCTGCCCCATCCCACTCCCCCATTCCTTCCCCCTTTCCCTTCCTCCCACCCTATCCCCTTTCCTCTCCACACTGTCACCTGCCCCATTCCCCCATCCCCTTCTCCTCCCCCTGCCCCATCCCACTCCCCCATCTCCTCCCCTTCTCTCCCCCGCCCCTCTCCCACTCCCCCATCCCCCCCTTCTCTTCCCCCTGCCCCCTCCCACTCCTCCATCCCCTCCCTGCTTCTCCTCCCCCTGCCCCATCCCACTCCCCATCCCCTCCCCATTTCCTCTACACACTGTCACCTGCCCCACTCCCCCATCCCCTTCTCCTCCCCCTGCCCCATCCTACTCCCCCATCCCCTCCCCCTTCTCTCCCCCACCCCTCTCCCACTCCCCCATCCCCTCCCCCTTCTCTTCCCCCTGCCCCATCCCACTCCCCCATTGTTATACCAATAAAATAAAAACCAGCAGGATTTTATTAAAGGGAAAAAGGCAAAATGCCACATTGATTGTGAATACAGAAAGAATCCTAGTAAGCAGTTAGTTACAGCTCTAACATTCCATTCAATCTCATATTTATGCACACATTCATTCATACAAAGACACACACACAGGTTCTGCAAGGTTGTTCTCATAGATACCAGCCTTAGAGTTGCTCATGCCAAGCCACTGGCCAGGTGGCCTGGACATGAGGAGGGAGCAGGGCCTTGTCAGATGCTCATCTGATGCTCCTGGAAGTTGGTTTGCAGAATCAGACCCCAAAGTTCTCACTTTCCAGAGTCCATTTTTATAGGAATTTCTTCCTACGTCAGTCTATGGGAATGGCTTCATCATGCTGTTGCTGAATCAGTCAGCAGATGGCACATTCCTGACGGCTCCGTTCTTTGGGTCTCCCATCCTTGAGGCTGTTGGGTGGATTCCAGTCTGCCCTCCGGGGGTCATCCGATTATTTCCACTTGACGCCTTCTTCAGCCGATGGACGCTGGATTCTTAGGCTGGCACCTCCCTGATCACTCAGTTATTATCCACACCAAGCATCCATCCACATACATCCTCTATCTCTATTTTAAACACAATTGTTAACAAAGCGAGATGACTACAACAAAAGGGTGAGGAGTCTCTGGGTGCTGTTTCTGTTGTTACAGAGTGTTACTTTGAGTCTCTCTCTGTGTGAGTGGTTGTTGTTACAAAGAATTGCTTTGAGAACAGACTCTGTCTTAGAATGTAGTAACACAATTAGCAGCCTGCAAGTTTCACAAGAGAGGGAGAAAAACATTACCAAAAACCAAGAGACCTCTTAATTACTAATGTTAGGTGAAAAAAATTAAATATAAAGCAGTTATGCCGACCGAACCAAAGTCAGGCCAAGAGAGGCGCTGGGAAAGTCTCTGAAAGTAGAATAAAGGAATATTTGTTTAAGTTACAAAGAATGTGACCATCGCTTATTAGCACTGTAGTGTCCAGGAAGTGGATCTCTTGTGTGGACTGGTCCAGGCTGAGGTTGATGGTGGGATGGAAATTGTTGAAATCATGGTGGAATTCCTCAAGGGCTTCTTTTCCATGGGTCCAGATGATGAAGATGTCATCAATATAGCGCAAGTAGAGTAGGGGCGTTAGGGGACGAGAGCTGAGGAAGCGTTGTTCTAAATCAGCCATAAAAATGTTGGCATCCTGTGGGGCCATGCGGGTACCCATTGCAGTGCCGCTGGTTTGAAGGCATACATTGTCCCCAAATGTGAAATAGTTATGGGTGAGGACAAAGTCACAAAGTTCAGCCACCAGGTTAGCCGTGACATTATCGGGGATAGTGTTCCTGATGGCTTGTAGTCCATCTTTGTGTGGAATGTTGGTGTAGAGGGTTTCTCCATCCATAGTGGCCAGGATGGTGTTATCAGGAAGATCACCGATGGATTGTAGTTTCCTCAGGAAGTCAGTGGTGTCTCGAAGGTAGCTGGGAGTGCTGGTAGCGTAGGGCCTGAGGAGGGAGTCTACATACCCGGACAATCCTGCTGTCAGGGTGCCAATGCCTGAGAAGATGGGGCGTCCAGGATTTCCAGGTTTATGGATCTTGGGTAGTAGATAGAATATCCCAGATCAGGGTTCCAGGGTGTGTCTGTGCGGATTTGATCTTGTGCTTTTTCAGGAAGTTTCTTGAGCAAATGCTGTAGTTTCTTTTGGTAATTCTCAGTGGGATCAGAGGGTAATGGCTTGTAGGAAGTGGTGTTGGAGAGCTGCCGAGCAGCCTCTTGTTCATATTCCGACCTATTCATGATGACGACAGCACCTCCTTTGTCAGTCTTTTTTATGATGATGTCAGAGTTGTTTCTGAGGCTGTGGGTGGCATTGTGTTCTGCACGGCTGAGGTTATGGGGCAAGTGATGCTGCTTTTCCACAATTTCAGCCCGTGCACGTCGGCGGAAGCACTCTATGTAGAAGTCCAGTCTGCTGTCTCGACCTTCAGGAGGAGTCCACCTAGAATCCTTCTTTTTGTAGTGTTGGTAGGCAGGCCTCTGTGGGTTAGTATGTTGTTCAGAGGTGTCTTGGAAATATTCCTTGAGTCAGAGGTGTCGAAAATAGGATTCTAGGTCACCACAGAACTGTATCCTGTTTGTGGGGGTGGAGGGGCAGAAGGAGAGGCCCCAAGATAGGAGAGCTTCTTCTGCTGGGCTAGGAGTATAGCTGGATAGATTGACAATATTGCCGGGTGGGTTGAGGGAACCACTATTGTGGCCCCTTGTGGCATGTAGTAGTTTGGATAGTTTAGTGTCCTTTTTCTTTTGTAGAGAAGCAAAGTGTGTGTTGTAAATGGCTTGTCGAGTTTTAGTAAAGTCCAGCCACGAGGAAGTTTGTGTGGAAGGCTGGATTTTTATGAGAGGATCCAGTTTTGAGAGCTCATTCTTAATCTCTCCCTGTTTGCTGTAGAGGATGTTGATCAGGTGATTCCGCAGTTTCTTTGAGAGCGTGTGGCACAAGCTGTCAGCACAGTCTGTGTGGTGTGTAGACTGTAATGGATTTTTTACCTTCAGTCCTTTTGGTACGATGTCCATCTGTTTGCATTCGGAAAGGAAGATGATGTCTGTCTGTATCTGTACAAGTTTTTTAATGAAGTTCATAGATTTCCACTCCATACGGCTAAATTCAGTGCCTTGCATAATGACAGGTTTCAGAGGAGCAGCCGTGTTAGTCTGCATCCGCAAAAAGAACAGGAGGACTTGTGGCACCTTAGAGACTAACCAATTTATTTGAGCATGAGCTTTCGTCAGCTACAGCTCACTTCATCGGATGCATTCAGTGGAAAATACAGTGGGGAGATTTATATACACAGAGAACAGGAAACAATGGGTGTTACCATACACACTGTAACGAGAGTGATCAGGTAAGGTGAGCTATTACCAGCAGGAGAGTGGGGGGGGAGGGGGGAACCTTTTGTAGTGATAATCAAGGTGGGCCATTTCAGCTGAAAAGAACGTGTGAGGAACAGTGCGGGGGCGGGGGGGGAATAAACATGGGGAAATAGTTTTACTTTGTGTAATGACCCATCCACTCCCAGTCTTTTTTCAAGCCTAAGTTAATTGTATTCAAAAACAGACTCCAACGAGAGACTCCTTAATTGGAATTAATTTGCAAACGGGATACAATTAACTTAGGCTTGAATAAAGACTGGGAGTGGATGGGTCATTACACCAAGTAAAACTATTTCCCCATGTTTATCCCCCCCCCGCCCCCCACTGTTCCTCACACGTTCTTATGTTCTTATGACTTAAGTGGGGTTATGTCTGGTTTACTACAGTAGAAGGGATTGGAAACCCAGGCCCAGTGACTGAGTGACTGTCTTCTATCATCTATCTATCTATCTATCTATCTATCTATCTATCTATCTATCTATCTATCTATCTATCTATCTATCCCAAACAGACCCCTCTATCTCTCCATTACATGTACACCCTACCATCTATCGTTCTCGCTCTCTCTCTCTCATCCCAGACACACCCATCTGATTCATTGACTCCAATGGAGCTATGGCCCATTCACCCCAGTTGGGATCTGGCTATATTTTACATACCTGCCCCTTTCTGGGTAATCCCAGAGCAGAGCAAGTGAGTGGAGGACACTAGTCCGGCCCCAGCCCTGACGGGAAGCCAGGTCCAGTTCCTCCATGGGACGGTGCATGACTCCTCCTAGTGGTCACTGATGGAATAATCTGGGCCATGCAGGTGGGCTCCTTCCTACCTCCTCAGTCAGCAATCAGTGGGCTCAGAAAAAGGCAGGCGTGTGACCCTTTTACACCCATCTCTCTAATGAGGCTGTAGATCCTCTCATTTTCTGTCCAAATGGCCAGTCCTGTCTGAATCCTGGCACTGGTAGTTTCCAATGGCAGGGAGTTCCGCAGGTTAACGCCATCTCAACAGAAAAAAGTTATCATTTCTCTAGTTTAAATCTAAGGTTTTAAAGGGGCAGCACCACAGGGATAGAGGGTCGTCCACATGATCCTAGGTGGGTGGGTCTCTGTTGATACGGGAGGGCTCACTAGCTTTCCCCCCACCTCTTGGTGGGGTGGTTTACTGTAGCACCAATGTAACCCGGATCCATACCAGTGTGTGTCTTTCCCCCCTCTAGTGGCTGGATCCTGGGAAGTGGTTTAGGGAGCTGCTATGCCGCACAGCGAAAGATGTGTCTCCTTTAATTCCAGCGTTAAACACTCCTGCGTTTATTCTCCGCTCCTCCTCCCCCCAAGTCCAAGGTTCAGTCCTGGTGCCCGGTATCTTTCCAACAACTGCTCTGTTCAGGAAGCAGAGCTGCCCTGGCATCCCCAGGCGTAGGGGGGAGGGGAAGCTGCTTTAACCCTTTAGGGTCTCCAGCCCTGGTTGGTGGGTCCTGCCACAAAAAATATATTTATGATTAAAAAAAACGGATTTTTCAGCTGAACATTTTTCAGTTTGATGACAAAAAAATTGGAATATTCTAAGAAATACCCCCCCCAACCAAACCCCATTTTCCAAATGACTCTAGGGCCCGTAGGAGGGTGGGTGTGGCTTCTGATAGGCCCATGACCCCTGCTAGAATTAAACACAGGGGAAATCAGCCCGATCATCACAAACACACACACATAATCCCGGACACACACCTACACATGCACAGACTCACGCTCTCACACACAGACACATGATCCAAGACTCCCGGTTACACACACAATCCAGGACTCAGGATTATACGCACACATACTGTTATACCAATAAAATAAAAAACCAGCAGGATTTTATTAAAGGGGAAAAGGCAAAATGCCACATTTATTGTGAATACAGAAAGAATCCTAGTAAGCAGTTAGTTACAGCTCTAACATTCCATTCAATCTCATATTTATGCACAAATTCATTCATACAAACACACACACACACACACACACACACACACACACACACACACACAGGTTCTGCAAGGTTGTTATCATAGTTACCAGCCTTAGAGTTGCTCATGCCAAGCCACTGGCCAGGTGGCCTGGACACGAGGAGGGAGCAGGGCCTTGTCAGATGCTCATCTGATGCTCCTGGAAGTTGGTTTCCAGAATCAAACCCCAAAGTTCTCACTTTCCAGAGTCCTTTTTTATAGGAATTTCTTCCTATGCCAGTCTATGGAGGTGGCTTCATCATGCTGTTGCTGAATCAATCAGCAGATGGCACATTCCTGACGGCTCCGTGCTGCCAGATGTTATCTTGTTCTTTGGGTCTCCCATCCTTGAGGCTGTTGGGTGGATTCCAGTCTGCCCTCCCGCGTTCCTCTGGTTATTACCACTTGACGCCTTCTTCAGCCGATGGACACTGGATTCTTAGGCTGGCACCTCCCTGATCACTCAGTTATTATCCACACCAAGCATCCATCCACATACATCCTCTATCTCTATTTTAAACACAGTTGTTAACAAAGCGAGATGAATACAACAAAAGGGCGAGGAGTCTCTGGGTGCTGTTTCTGTTGTTACAGAGTGTTGCTTTGAGTCTCTCTCTGTGTGAGAAGTTGTTGTTACAAAGAATTGCTTTGAGAACAGAAAGAAAAGGAGGACTTGTGGCACCTTAGAGACTAACAAATCTATTTGAACATAAGCTTTCGTGAACTTTCATGCATCCGATGAAGTGAGCTGTAGCTTCACGAAAGCTTATGCTCAAATAAATTGGTTAGTCTCTAAGGTGCCACAAGTCCTCCTTTTCTTTTTGCGAATACAGACTAACACGGCTGCTACTCTGAAACCTTTGAGAACAGACTCTGTCTTAGAGTGTACTAACACAATTAGCAGCTTGCAAGTTTCACACAGAGAGGGAGAGAAACAGCACCAAAAACCAAGAGACCTCTTAATTAGTAATACCCTGGAATTTAAACTGTGGGGAATCAAACTCATTTGTGATTTTAATACAGAACTTCTTTAATATGATCCAACAACACCACACACACACACACACAGAGTCCAAGACTTACACACACACAGTCCAAGACTCATGATCACACACAGACACACACAATATGAGACTCATGCTTGCATACTCCCAGAGTCCAACACTCACAGTTACACACAGAAAGACACACAGTATCTGAGATTCGTGATAACAGACAAACACACACACACACACACACACACACGACCATTTTCTCCTGTCTGTTTTATTCCATTAATCCCACGAAAGGGGAAGTGAATCCGAGCGGGGCGTGGGAGTCTTTGGCAGGGGGGCACCCGCCCACCACCTGCCGTGTGGTTATCCAGGGCCGCGTGGCTGTGACACGGGCGTGGGGATCAGGAGAGGACCTTCGCCAGCAGGACGGTAACGAGGGCTGGGAGGACGAGTCTGGTTGGTTCTGGAGCCATGCTGGCCACATGGGAGGCTGGTCTGCATTCGGCCGTGGTGAGATCCATACTGAACCCCCCGAAGGCCCCTTTGAACCGTTGTATATTGGTGCAGGCGGACTCGGTGGCGCAGCCTTTCATGGTGGTGTGTATGGTTGTCCCACCTGTGGGGGACCAAACAGTGGGGTCGGTGCCTAGGGGCCTATGACCTCTTACAGCTCGGACCCTATACAAACACCCTCCCCCTCCTCCTCTGCACCACTCCCTGCTGCCCATCTAGACCTGCCGCCAACCGTCCCCCCCCCCCGCTCTGATATACTCTCACTCTGTGGACACCTGGGCAAGTCATGTAGGGCCCTGATCCCTAATGAACTTTGGAGCAGGCCTGTGTTAGTCCCACCATTCACCAGGCAATGGTGTAGCTCACTGATGGTGTCAGAGCTGGGATCCCTAAGAAGCTCTCAGTCAAGAGGTCTGTACAGAACCTGGCATGTCGGGACTCCCAATTTCAGCCGGAGGGTGGGGGGAGGGGCATGCAGCACCTTGCACAGCGGGGATCCCTATCTCAGCCAAGGGGTCTGTGCAACATCCGGATCAAAAAGGTCCCGATCTCAGTTGGGGCATCTATTGTACCATTCCACAACCAGTAAGAAAGAAATCTCTCTGGGACCTCCAGGTCAAACCAGCTGGGGGATTTCTGCAGGAGTCCCAGGGACAGGGTGTTTGTGCCATCACTTTTCCTGTATTATTTTGATTTGTAGAACAGCAGGCTCTGGAGACACCACGGAGTTTGGAGCCCCGTTGTGCAGGGTGCTGTGCATGGACAGTATTCCGTCTCCGTCAGTGGCCAGCACTAGATTCTGCAGAGAAAGGATCAAAACCGCCCAACGTGTGGGATAATCTCCTCCTCCTCTCGGTCTCATCCCGATTGCTAAGAGCTAGAGCTCACCTCACGACCTGAAAGAGGAGGGTCGTTATCCCCACCAACATTTTTACGATCCTTTATTCTGATCTCTCTGATTAGCCCACAATCCCTTTTCGAATCTTGCTCAACTCTTGACCACAGCAATTTATTGGGTGGGGAGTTCCATGGATTGACGGTTTATTGACTGGAAAATGTGTTTCCTTTCATCAAAATGAACTTGTCCCTTTTCAATTTCATTGAACATTTGCTTACGTCCTGTCCTGTGACAGCGGGCAGGCAGGAGTCCTCGATCTCCCCGCTCTCGTGGTCAGTGACATTTTTCAGCTGAAACTTTTTTTCAGTGAAATATGCAAATGTGACCACTTGGGAACATTTTGCAAATTCAAAGTCGTCCAATTGTTTCAGTTGGAAGAAACCCCCGTTTAAAAAACGAACTCTGGTGGAAAAAATAGAAACTTTTCCCTCTTTTGGTTCAAAACAACTTTTCCTTCTGGCATTTTTTTTTAAATGAAACAACATTAACAACCCCTCAAAATCATAACCAGATGTTTCGTTTGACTTTCTCTGACTTTTCAGTTTGTTGCAAGTGCCAAAAAAAAATGAATTTTCTATTTGACCCGAAACAACTATTTTCTTCCAGTTTTTTTGGTGTTGGCATAGAACTAAAGATCTATCTATCTATCTATCTATCTATCTATCTATCTATCTCCTTTATTTGTTCAGATCTCTGCTTCTCTATCACAATCATAATTTCATATGTTCTATCATGTCACCTCTCTTATTCCCAAGGAAAAATAGCCCCAGCTGGTTCCCCTTCTCTCCGCAGGCTTTTCCAGACCTTCCTTGTCAGCTGTCTCCAAACCCTCATGAATTCTAAAATGAAACCCCAACGGGTGCGTAGGGGAAACCGAGGTACAGTGAGGAGAAATCATGGGGACAGTATCCAGGTGTGCTGAGACTCTGCCCAATTCTTCCCCATGGCAGGAGATTGTCCATGTGTGTGGCTCCCTCCTGGATGGGGAAATCCGAATGGAGAAACAGTCGAACGGCAATTACCACTTTTCACGGTGCCGCTGACATGGATGCAGTGGGTCTGGGCTCCTGGGCAGTCGATGATCTCTTCACTGCAGTGATGGGAAAACATAGAGTAGCAGGCTGGGCAGCGGAGGCCGTTCAGGGTGGTGTTAGCCGGAGACACTGGGAAGAAGCGGAGCAAACGCACTCAGCTCGGGGGACAAGCCCCAAGACGGGTCGGGGCCGGGAGAGCAGCTGGGGGCTTCACAGCTCAGCCCCGGGGGCCCCCTGCAGGGGGAGCTGTAGCTCCGGGGAAGCCGGGGGCAGCAGGGGCGGGGGAGGGGTTTGCAGCAGGGAGCCCTGGACCCCGCCCCGGGTGGGGCCAGCTGGGTTGACACCTGGGGGCAGCCTAGATCCCCGCCCACTAAACTCCACCCAGCCAGGGGCTCAGTGTTAGTCCATGGGGCGCCCCAAAGGATTCTTTCATAATCCTTTTTCCATCCTCCCACAGAGACCCCTGCAGGGGTCAGGAGGAGGAGAAGGGGTTGTGAGGAAGGGGAAGAGCTGGAGGGAGAAGGAGCAGGGAGACGGAGACAGAGCTGGGTACCGGGAAAGGAGGCTGTATTACAGTCCTGCCCTGTACAGCAGGCGGTGCTCGTGCTCGTGGATATCCCGTTCCCCAAAGTCATTAAAACAGGACCAACGCTGCACTGGCTGGAGGACACACAGGTCTTGATAAAGGTCGGACTCTTAATCTTGCCTGCATGGGAGGAAGAGGAGATGAGGCTTCATTTGCTGGTGTCGCTGTCTCCGCCTCCCCATCGCAACTCTTCGCATCTGTGATCATGATCAAGCTAAAGATGGGGAAACTGAGGCATGGAGTACAGGAGGAATGACTCAGCCAAGGTCAGTATAGAACCAGGAGTGCTGATACCCACTGCTCCTTCCACCCCCTCAACCTAACCCTCTCAATCTCTCTCCCCTTCCAGATTTGGAGATAGAACCAAGGAGTCCTGGCTCCCAGCCCCCGCTATTCTTACTCACCAGACCCCAGTCCCTTCCCAGAGCCAGGGATGGAACCCAGGAGTCCTGGCTCCCAGCCCCCTACTCTAGCCCACTAGACCATGCCCACCTCCTGGTACTGGGAAGAGAATGAAGGAGTGCTGACTCCGAATGAGACTGTGTTCGGAGCTGGGTCAAGGTCTCCTACACGCACCTACTACAGTTTCTGTTTTAATGATCCCACAGGAATTCGTAACTTCACTGCAGACTTGGACACTGCCCGTACAGCTGCCACGTGTGCTGACGCAAACCTCGCACAAAACACAGGTCCCTGTGGAAGGAAAGGCAACACGATGCACCTGGGCACAGCCCTCACTCCACTCTCTCCATCCCCATTGACTCTGGTGCAGCTACGGGCCATTTACCCCAGCCGGGATCTGGCCCGGAATTTCTTGGGTTTGTGCCAGTGTCGTCCCTCCCTCCATTGCAAAACCGAGTGAGGTAGCTGAGAAAGGGGGAGAAATCTTTTCCTCTCCTCGAGCTCGGTGGGAGCTGGAGGTCCCCATCTCCCCAGAGAAGATGGGTGGGGAGAATTTCCCCCACACGGGACAGGCGGTGAGCAGCCCCCCAGCCCAGGGGCAAGATCTCAGTGCTGGGGCATATTTCACCCCGGGAAGGAGAGCTGCTCCCCTCCAGAGCAGCTATTCCAGGGTGGGTCTTTTTCTGTCGGCACCGGGCAGGGGTTCCAAGACCCCCGAGAGCCCGTTCTCACCTGTCTCCAGCAGGGCCGAGAGGAGGCAGAAGAGGAGAGGTGTCTTCATGGTGCCGGGGACACAGCCGGACGGCGATGAGAGCCGGGGGTCTCTGACGCAGCAAAGGCTGGAGCTTGGCAGTTATCAGCAGAGGCGAGGGCGATGTTGCAATTGGTGTCACCCCGCCCAAAATGGGAAGCGGGGAGGATTTTGGCTGATGGCCTTGGACTGTCAACACGGAGGCCCCCAGGAAGGTAAGGGCTGGATGCTGTGTTCGTCACACGCCCGGGGACTGCTCAGTGCACTGCCCTGACTCAGGCCTGGGGCACTGGCGCCGTGGGCCAGGGTGGCGCCCGGCACCTGGGAGGCAGTGACGGTGGAGTGGGACGAGGGGGACCCTGGCACTGGGGAGAGTGCGGGGGCATGCAGAGCCTAGGGGTGCCAGGTTTGCCCAGGCTGGCCCCTTCTCTGGGGTAGCTGTCCCCGGGAAATCTGCCAGGACGCTCTGTGCAAGCGCCCAGACGGTCGGTGACACGGGCTGAGGATCATCCCAGGTGTCCCGGGTTTTTGTATCTCAGAGGTGGGAACCCTAGAACCCCTGGCATTGGGGGGGAGGGGAAATGGGGGGCACATAGAGACCCTGGCATTGGGGGAAGGAGGCATGAGATGGCACAGAGCCCCTGTCATTGGGGGGAGGGGGAGTGGGAGCGCACACAGCCCCTTGCATGGGGGAAGGGGGACTGGGGACATGACAGATCCCCCGGCATGGGAGGAAAGGGGGCCCTGCTCTATTAATTTAGACAGACTAAGCAGGCTGGAGGGGTTGGCCAAACCCTGTCACTGTCCAACATTAACCAGTGTGAAGCAGGGTGGGGGTTTGGCACACGAGATCCCCACAGACGGTGAGTGCGTGATGCTTAGTCCAGTGGCCGGTCTCTCTCCCCAGGGTCCCTTCGGTTTGGGAACCCGAGAGGGAGCGGTGGGGCTAACAGCCTGCCCCCCCCGCTGGTTTGCCCGCCGATTAACCCTCGTGTCCGAGACGCCGGGCGCAGGGCGTTGACTCCCAACACTCCTGCTAATACATCCCAGAATGACGTTCCGTTTTTTTGCAGCAGCGTTACTGTTGACTCATATTCAGCTTGTGGTCCCCGAGATCCCTTTCCGCAGTACTCCTTCCTAGGCCGTCATTTCCCATGTTACATGTGTGCAGCTGATTGTTCCCTCATAAGTGGAGGACTTTGCATTTGTCCTTCTTGAATTTCATCCTATTTACTTCAGACCATTTCTCCAGTTTGTGCAGATCATTTTGAATTTTAATCCTATCCTCCAAAGCACTTGCAACCCCTCCCAGCTTGGTATCATTCACAAACTTTATCAGTGTACTCTCTGTGCCATGATCGACATCATTGATGAAGACATTTAAAAGAACTGGACCCAGAACTGATCCCTGAGGAACCCCACTCATTATGCCCTTCCAGCCTGACTGTGAACCACTGATAACTACTCTCTGGGAATGGTTTTCCATCCAGTTATGCACCCACCTTATAATAGCTCCATCTAGGTTGTATTTCCCTAGTTTGTTTATGAGAAGATCATGTGAGACTGTATGAAAAGCCTTACTAAAGTCAAGATAGACCACATCTACCACTTCCTCCCATCCACAAGGCTTGTTACCCTGTCAAAGAAAGCTATCAGGTTGGTTTGACAGGAGATGTTCTTGACAAATCCATGCTGGCTGTTACTTATCACCTTATTTTTTTCTAGATGTTTGCAAACTGATTGCTTAATTATTTGCTCCATTATCTTTCCAGGTGCACACGTTAAGCTGACTGGTCTATAATTCCCCCAGGTTGTCCTTATTTCCTTTTTATGGATGGGCACTAGATTTGCCCTTTTCCAGTGTTCTGGAATTTCTTCCATGACTTTCAAAGATAATTGCTAAGGGGTCAGATATCTCCTCAGGCAGCTCCTTGAGTATTCTAGGACACATTTCAACAGGACTTGGTGATTTGAAGACATCTAATTTGTCTAAGTAATTTTTAACTTGTTCTTTTCCTATTTTTGCCTCTAGTCCTACCTCATTTTCACTGGCATTCACTATGCTAGGCGTCCACTCGCCACCAACCTTCTTGGAGAAAACAGAAACAAAGACGTCATTAAGCACCTCTGCCATTTCCACGTTTTCTGCTATTGTTTCCCCCTCGTTAAGTAATGGGCCTACCCTGTCCTAGGTCTTCCTCTTGCTTCAAATGTATTTGCAGAATGTTTTTTTTCTTACCCTTTATGTCTCTAGCTAGTTTGATCTCGTTTTGTGCCTTGGCGTTTTTAATTTTGTCCCTACATACTTGTGTTATTTGTTCAAATTCATCCTTTGTAATTTGACCTAATTTTGCTTTTTGTAGGACTCTTTTGATTTTTAGATCATTGAAGATCTCCTGGTTAAGCCAGGGTGGTCTCTGGCCAGACTTCCTGTCTTTCCCACGCAGTGGTATACTTTGCTCTTGTGCCCTTAATAATGTCTCTTTGAAAAACTGCCAATGGTCTTCAGTTGCTTTTCCCCTTAGACTTGCTTCCCCAGGGATCTTACCTTCCAACTCCCAGAGATGGCTAAAGTCGCCTTCATGAAATCCACTGTCTTTATTTTGCTGTTCTCCTTCCTACTATTCCCTAGACTCATGAACTCTACCATTTCATGATCACTTTCACCCAAGCTGCCTTCCACTTTCAAATTCTCAACCAGTTCCTCCCTCGTTGTCAAAATCAAATCTAGAACAGCCTCTCCTCTAAAAGCTTTCTCCACCTTCTGAAATAAAAAATGGTCTCCAATACATTCAAAAAACTTGTTGGATAATCTGTGCCCTGCTGTGTTATTTTCCCAACAGATGTCTGGGTAGTTGAAGTCCCTCATCACCACCAAGAACATAAGGTTGTTCTTATTTGCTGACTTCTCCTAATTTGGTAAAAACTGCTCTCTGATGTAGCTAATCCCTACAGAGAGGTTTCACACACCCTTTGGTGTAAGAAACTGCTACGTAGAAGAATTTGCTACCTGTAGCAGGGACGGGTCCTAATTTGCTTAAAAACTGCTCTCTGATGTAGCTTATTCCTGCAGATAGCAGGTTCTTACACCGCAGGGTGTGTGAAACGGCTAACTGCAGGAAAGTGCTACCAGGAGCAGTGACAGGTCCTACTTTGCAAGAAACTATCTGATGTAGCTAATCCCCTCGAGGGTGTGTGAAACTGCTCTCTGTAGGAATTTGTTACCTGGAGTCGGAAGAGGTAATGAAGTGTTACCGTTAGCAGTTACGGATACATATGCTTGTTCTGATGTGCTGACTTGTCAGCTAATTTGCTAAAACTTGACAGGGATGTGGGATGGAAGCATCAAGTGTTCAGCTTCCAAACGACCCTGCCTGGATTCGTTGTCATGGGACACAGGACCTGTGGAGGAGAATTTAAAATCTTAATTTCCTTAGGGTTCGCCTTCAAGATCCTTCTATGCTGGTGCTATCTCTGACCATTAAAGTTCATCAACTTGGCAGGCACAGGGAACAATGGACTTGTCCTGTTGCCTTGACTGAGAAAGGTTTCCGATCAAAGGGAGGGTAGATTCCAGCAAGCTCCTGGGGTAATATCATTGGAGAGATGGTGTGTGTTTCTCATACCCCATTTTGTGTTTCTTACCATCATGTCATCTTTATTTATTTATTCATTTTGCAAGTCACATAATTCAAGTATAAGCAGTAGTCCTCCATGCTCTCTGAAAAAATCAGTACAATGTTGTCAAATGATGGTTGTATTGTGACCAAAACTGTAAATAGAAATCTTGATTTATTCATTACTGTCAATTGCTCAAAAAAAAAATTAACTTGTTTGCAAATACTTTTCCTTTCAGGCGGGGGGGGACCCCCATGGAAGGGAAAACCCAGGGACCAGGACCCTACTTCCTGTAACCCTTCTGCCCATCAGAGTTGGCAGCAACAAGGGCCGGGTTCAATATCTAGGGGATCCATTCCAATAACACAATGCAAACCGGCTCGAGCCCCCACCCAGTGACCTGGGACAAATATATACCACCCCCGCTGGGCGCCTTCAAGAGGCAATACTTCCCCTCTCACAAGCACATAGTCTGAGTGTAGCAAAAAGCCTTTTAATAACAGAGAGAAACAATGTGGCATTATGTTGGGGAGACACCACCAACAGGATTCATAACACAACCCATGAGCAAAAAAAAACCCACCCCAAGCAAATTGGGGCATGCCCCTTTCCCTCGGGTTCTTGAGTCCCAGCACCCAAACGTCTCTTGAGTCCAGCAATCCACAAATCACCCAAAGTCCAAAAAGTCCAGCCCCAGAGTTCAAAAGTTCATCTGCATAGTGTTACTCCCCAGTCTGGCTAAAATGTGTCTGTGTGGGGGGGAAAGGGGTAAGGGGCACCTTACATGTCCTGAAGCTGGCTGCCCCACAGGGCTCCGCTCTGCACAGCTCACCGTCTCACGAACAGCTCTGCTCAGCTTGCCGTCTCACGAACGGCTCCGCTCCACCACGACTGGCTCTGCTCTGCACAGCTCGCTGTCTCACGAACAGCTCTGCTCCGCTCTGCCAGCCTATCCATGAACAGCACCACTGCACTCTAGATCTTCCGGCTCCCCACTACTTGACACAGTGCTCAGTGATTTCAGCTCATAGCAGTGGGAGCCTTAGTGCTGGTGCACCATAAGGCCAAAGTGAATGCCGCACAGTACCTGTAGCAAGACTCTTAATAGACACAAAATTAGCTCTGACATTCCACAGTGGAGAGAGACAGAGGTGCAATTGGTGCTTCAGGCCCTCACAAAGGGGCCCACACCACCAGGTACTAATACTTGTCTCAAGTCTCTCTCCCTTCACAGAGTTTTGGAACCCATGTCCCTTGCCTAGCGAGTGCTACTCAGTTGATGGTGAGTCCCTCCATCATAACAAAAGGTCAAGTACAGTTCCAAGCACAGTTCCCATAATCAGGGTAATAACAATTTACTCTTCCTGCCCCAATAACAAAGACACTGGGGATCCCACAACAGCCAAAGTGACCATTTGGGCAGTTATGGCCTCATTCTAGGCGGGGTGGGTGTGCCTATGCAAATTGAGATCAGCCCCTGAAGTTCTTTTCCACTACTTGCCACACCTCACCACCAGATGTCAGGGTGGAGCCCATCCTGACTCTGCTTACATCCATAATGAAGAAGAATCTCTTATGCCAAGTTGCACCAGTACAGGGGCAGAAGGTACAGCAGATCCTAGTACCTCAAAAACAACAGAATGCTGTATTAAGTCTGGCCCATAGTCATCTTTTTGGGGGGCATTTGGGGGTAGAGAAGACCCTGGCACAGGTCCTGCGACGATTCTTCTGGCCCGGAGTTGACCTGGACGGTGGGTTCAGAAAAATGGCCAAGCTGAGGGCTACCGTGAAGCTCCAAGGCGAGCAAATCCGCCAATGAGCGCAAGACCCACCAAGGTAGAGAAGGAACTTTGTCACACTATCTATCTATCTATCTATCTATCTATCTATCTATCCCCAAACAGACCCCTCTATCTCTCCATTACACATACACCCGACCATCTATTGTTCTCTCTCTCTCTCATCCCAGACACACCCATCTGATTCATTGACTCCAATGGAGCTACGGCCCGTCGACCCCAGCTGGGATCTGGCTATATTTTACATACCTGCCCCCTTCTGGGTAATCCCAGAGCAGAGCAAGTGAGTGGAGGACACTAGACCAGCCCCAGCCCTGACAGGAAGCCAGGTCCAGTTCCTCCATGGGACGGTGCATGACTCCTCCTAGTGGTCACTGATGGAATAATCTGGGCCATGCAGGTGGGCTCCTTCCTACCTCCTCAGTCAGCAATCAGTGGGCTCAGAAAAAGGCAGGCGTGTGACCCTTTTACACCCATCTCTCTAATGAGGCTGTAGATCCTCTCATTTTCTGTCCAAATGGCCAATCATGTCTGAATCCTGGCACTGGCGGTTTCCAGTGGCAGGGAGTTCTGCAGGTTAACACCATCTCAACAGAAAAAAGTTATCATTTCTCTAGTTTAAATCTAAGGTTTTAAAGGGGCAGCACCGCAGGGATAGGGGGTCGTCCACATGATCCTAGGTGGGTGGGTCTCTGTTGATACGGGAGGGCTCACCCGCTTTCCCCCCACCCTCTCGGTGGGGTGGTTTACTGTAGCACCAATGTAACCTGGATCCATACCAGTGTGTGTCTTTCCCCCCTCTAGTGGCTGGATCCTGGGAAGTGGTTTAGGGAGCTGCTAAGCCGCACAGCGAAAGATGTGTCTCCTTTAATTCCAGGGTTAAATACTCCTGCGTTTATTCCCCGCTCCTCCTCCCCCCAAGTCCAAGGTTCAGTCCTGGTGCCCGGTATCTTTCCAACAACTGCTCTGTTCAGGAAGCAGAGCTGCCCTGGCATCCCCAGGCGTAGGGAGGAGGGGAAGCTGCTTTAACCCTTTAGGGTCTCCAGCCCTGGTTGGTGGGTCCTGCCACAAAAAAAAAATTATGATTAAAAAAAACCCGGGGTTTTCAGCTGAACATTTTTCAGTTTGATGACAAAAAAACTGGAATATTCTAAGAAATACCCCCGCCCAAACAAACAAGCCCCATTTTCCAAACGACTCTAGGGCCCGTAGGAGGGTGGGTGCGGCTTCTGATAGCCCCACGGCGCCTGCTAGAATTAAACACAGGGAAATCAGCCCGATCATCACAAACACACACATGTAATCCCAGACACACACCCACACACGCACAGACTCACGATCTCACACACAGACACATGATCCAAGACTCCCGGTTACACACACAATCCAGGACTCAGGACTATACGCACACACACAGAGTCCAACAACATGATTATAGACAAACACACACCCACACACGATCATTTTCTCCTGTCTGTTTTATTCCGTTAATCCCACGAAAGGGGAAGTGAATCCGAGCGGGGCGTGGGAGCCTTTGGCAGGGGTGCACCCGCCCACCCCCTGCGGTGTGTGGATCAGGAGAGGACCTTCGCCAGCAGGACGGTAATGAGGGCTGGGAGAGAGGAGTCCGGGTGGTTACGGAGCCACACGGGAGGCTGGTCTGCATTCGGCCGTGGTGAAATTCATACTGAACCCCTGGAAGGGTTTGTACGGTTGGCTATAGGTGCAGGCAGACTTGGTGGCGCAGCCTTTCATGGTGGTGTGTATGGTTGTCCCACCTGTGGGGGACCAAACAGCGGGGTCGGTGCCTAGGGGCCTATGACCTCTTACGGCTCGGACCCTATACAAACACCCTCCCCCTCCTCCTCTGCACCACTCCCTGCTGCCCATCTAGACCTGCCCCCAACAGTCTCCCCCCCCCTGCTCTGATATAGTCTCACTCTATGGACACCTGGGCAAGTCATGCTTTGAGCAGGGGGTTGGACTAGATGACCTCCTGAGGTCCCTTCCAACTCTGAGATTCTAGGATTCTGTGTTGGGCCCTGATCCCCAATGAACTTTGGAGCAGGCCTGTGTTAGTCCCACCATTCACCAGGCAATGGTGTAGCTCACTGATGGTGTCAGAGCTGGGATCCCTAAGAAGCTCTCGGTCAAGAGGTCTGTACAGAACCTGGCATGTCGGGACTCCCAATTTCAGCCGGAGGGTGGGGGGAGGGGCATGCAGCACCTTGCACAGCGGGGATCCCCATCTCAGCCAAGGGGTCTGTGCAACATCCGGATCAAAAAGGTCCCGATCTCAGTTGGGGCATCTATTGTACCATTCCACAACCAGTAAGAAAGAAATCTCTCTGGGACCTCCAGGTCAAACCAGCTGGGGGATTTCTGCAGGAGTCCCAGGGACAGGGTGTTTGTGCCATCACTTTTCCTGTATTATTTTGATTTGTAGAACAGCAGGCTCTGGAGACACCACGGAGTTTGGGGCCCCATTGTGCAGGGTGCTGTGCATAGGACAGTATCCCGTCTCCGTCAGTGGCCAGCACTAGATTCTGCAGAGAAAGGATCAAAACCGCCCAACGTGTGGGATAATCTCCCCCTCCTCTAGGTCTCGTCCCGATTGCTAAGAGCTAGAGCTCACCTCACGACCTGAAAGAGGAGGTTCAATATCCCTGCCAACATTTTTACGATCCTTTATTCTGATCTCTCTGATTAGCCCACAATCCCTTTTCGAATCTTGCTCAACTCTTGACCACAGCAATTTCTTGGGTGGGGAGTTCCATGGACTGACAGTTTATTGACTGGGAAATGTGTTTCCTTTCATCAGAATGAACTTGTCCCTTTTCAATTTCATTGAACATTTGCTTACGTCCTGTTCTGTGACAGCGGGCGGGCAGGAGTCCTCGATCTCCCCGCTCTCGTGGTCGGTGACATTTTTCAGCTGAAACTTTTTTTCAGTGAAAAATGCAAATGTGACCACTTGGGAACATTTTGCAAATTCAAAGTCGTCCAATTGTTTCAGTTGGAAGAAACCCCCGCAAAAAAACAAACTCTGGGGGAAAAAATAGAAACTTTTCCCTCTTTTGGTTCAAAACAACTTTTCCTTCCAACATTTAATTTTTTAAAAAAATTTAAACAACATTAACAACCCCTCAAAATCAAAACCAGATATTTCGTTTGACCCAAAATGAAACTTTTTCTAACTTTTCAGTTTGTTGAAAGTGCCGCCCAAAAATTAATTTTGATTTGACCCGAAACAACTATTTTCTCCCAATCTTTTGGTGTTGGTCTAGAACTAAATTATCTATCTATCTCCCTTATCACAAAAATTTCATATGTTCTATCACGTCGCCTCTCTTATTCCCAAGGAAAAATAGCCCCAGTTGGTTCCCCTTCTCTCCGCAGGCTTTTCCAGACCTTCCTTGTCAGCTGTCTCCAAACCCTCATGAATTCTAAAATGAAACCCCAACGGGTGCGTAGGGGAAACCGAGGTACAGTGAGGAGAAATCATGGGGACAGTATCCAGGTGTGCTGAGACTCTGCCCAATACTTCCCATGGCAGGAGATTGCCCATGTGTGTGGCTCCCTCCTGGATGGGGAAATCTGAGTGGAGAAACAGTCGATTGGCAATTACCGCTTTTCATGGTGCCGCTGACATGGATGCAGTGGGTCTGGGCTCCTGGGCAGTCGATGATCTCTTCACTGCAGTGATGGGAAAACATAGAGTAGCAGGCTGGGCAGCGGAGGCCGTTCAGGGTTGGTGTTAGCCGGGGACACTGGGAAGAAGCGGA
The DNA here is from genome assembly GCF_965152275.1 of Natator depressus. NCBI lineage: Eukaryota > Metazoa > Chordata > Testudines > Cheloniidae > Natator > Natator depressus. The sequence continues at coordinate 18,821,471 of NC_134257.1, forward strand.
GCAAACGCAGTCAGCTCGGGGGACGAGCCCCAAGACGGGTTGGGGCCGGGAGAGCAGCTGGGGGCTGCACAGCTCAGCCCCGGGGGCCCCCTGCAGGGGGAGCTGTAGCTCCGGGGAAGCCGGGGGCAGCAGGGGCGGGGGAGGGGTTTGCAGCAGGGAGCCCTGGACCCCGCCCCGGGTGGGGCCAGCTGGGTTGACACCTGGGGGCAGCCTAGATCCCCGCCCACTAAACTCCACCCAGCCAGGGGCTCAGTGTTAGTCCATGGGGCGCCCCAAAGGATTCTTTCATAATCCTTTTTCCATCCTCCCACAGAGACCCCTGCAGGGGTCAGGAGGAGGAGAAGGGGACGTGAGGAAGGGGAAGAACTGGAGGGAGAAGGAGCAGGGAGACGGAGACGGAGCTGGGTACCGGGAAAGGAGGCTGTATCACAGGCCTGCCCCATACAGCAGGCGGTGCTCGTGCTCGTGGATATCCCGTTCCCCAAAGTCATTAAAACAGGATCGACGCCGCACTGGCTGGAGGACACACAGGTCTTGATAAAGGTCGGACTCTTTATCTCGCCTGCATGGGAGGAAGAGGAGATGAGGCTTCATTCACTGGTGTCGCTGTCTCCTCCTCCCCATTGCAACTCTTCATGTGTGTGATCATGATCAAGCTAAAGATGGGGAAACTGAGGCATGGCGTACAGGAGGAATGACTCAGCCAAGGTCAGTATAGAACCAGGAGTGCTGATACCCACTGCTCCTTCCACCCCCTCAACCTAACCCTCTCAATCTCTCTCCCCTTCCAGATTTGGAGATAGAACCCAGGAGTCCTGGCTCCCAGCCCCTGCTATTCTTACTCATCAGACCCCAGTCCCTTCCCAGAGCCAGGGATGGAACCCAGGAGTCCTGGCTCCCAGCCCCTGCTATTCTAACTCACCAGACCCCAGTCCCTTCCCAGAGCCAGGGATGGAACCCAGGAGTCCTGGCTCCCAGCCCCTGCTATTCTAACTCACCAGGCCCCACTCCCTTCCCAGAGCCAGGGATGGAACCCAGGAGTCCTGGCTCCCAGCCCCCTACTCTAGCCCACTAGACCATGCCCACTTCCTGGTACTGGGAAGAGAATGAAGGAGTGCTGACTCTGAATGAGACTGTGTTCGGAGCTGGTTCAAGGTCTCCTGCACCCACCTATTCCCCCCCCCCACACACACACAGTCTTCCTCAGACGTTCTTGTCAACTTCTAGAAATGGCCCACCTTGATTATCACTACAAAAGGTTCCCCCCCCCCGCTCTCCTGCTGGTAATAGCTCACCTTACCTGATCACTCTCCTTACAGTGTGTGTGGTAATACCCATTGTTTCATGTTCTCTGTGCATATAAATCTCCCCACTGTATTTTCCACTGAATGCATCCGATGAAGTGAGCTGTAGCTGACGAAAGCTTATGCTCAGATAAATTTGTCAGTCTCTAAGGTGCCCCAAGTCCTCCTTTTCTTTTTGCGAATACAGACTAACACGGCTGCTCCTCTGAAACCCACCTACTATGGTTTCTGTTTTAATGATCCCACAGGAATTCGTATCTTCACTGCAGACTTGGACACTGCCCGTACAGCTGTGACATGCGCTGATGCAAACCTCGCACGAAACACAGGTCCCTGTGGAAGGAAAGGCAACACGATGCACCTGGGCACAGCCCTCACTCCACTCTCTCCATCCCCATTGACTCCGGTGTAGCTACGGGCCATTGACCCCAGCCGGGATCTGGCCCTGAATTTCTTGGGTTTGTGCCAGTGTCGTCCCTCCCTCCATTGCAAAACTGAGTGAGGTAGCTGAGAAAGGGGAAGAAATCTTTCCCTCTCCTCTAGCTCGGTGGGAGCTGGAGGTCCCCATCTCCCCAGAGAAGATCGGTGGGGAGAATTTCCCCCACACGGGACAGGTGGTGAGCAGCCCCCCAGCCCAGGGGCAAGATCTCAGTGCTGGGGCATATTTCACCCCGGGAAGGAGAGCTGCTCCCCTCCAGAGCAGCTATTCCAGGGTGGGTCTTTTTCTGTCGGCACCGGGCAAGGGTTCCAAGACCCCCGAGAGCCCGTTCTCACCTGTCTCCAGCAGGGCCGAGAGGAGGCAGAAGAGGAGAGGTGTCTTCATGGTGCCGGGGACGCAGCCGGACGGTGGTGAGAGCCGGGGGTCTCTGACGCAGCAAAGGCCGGAGCTTGGCAGTTATCGACAGAGGCGGGGGCGATGCTGCAATGAGTGTCACCCCGTCCAAAATGGGAAGCGGGGAGGATTTTGGCTGATGGCCTTGGACTGTCAACACGGAGGCCCCCAGGAAGGTAAGGGCTGGATGATGTGTTCGTCACACGCCCGGGGACTGCTCAGTGCACTGCCCTGACTCAGGCCTGGGGCACTGGCGCCGTGGGCCAGGGTGGCGCCCGGCACCTGGGAGGCAGTGACGGTGGAGTGGGACGAGTGGAACCCTGGCACTGGGGAGAGTGCGGGGGCACGCAGAGCCTAGGGGTGCCAGGTTTGCCCAGGCTGGCCCCTTCTCTGGGGTAGCTGTCCCCGGGAAATCTGCCAGGACACTCTGTGCAAGCGCCCAGACGGTCGGTGACACGGGCTGAGGATCATCCCAGGTGTCCTGGCTTTTTGTATCTCAGATGTGGGAACCCTAGAACCCCTGGCACTGGGGGGAGGGGGGATGGGAGGGCACAGAGCCCCTGGCATTGGGGGGAGGGGAAACAGGGGAGCACAGAGCCCTTGGCTTTGGGGGGGGAGGGGAAATGGGAGGCACAGAGCCCCTGGCATTGTGGGGAGGGGAATGGGAGGGAACAGAGCCCTTGGCATGGGGGGAGGGGGATGGGTGGGAAAAACCCCTGGAATTGAGGGGAGGGGAAATGGGGGCTCACAGAGCCCCTGGCTTTGGGGGGAGGTGAATGGGAGGGCACAGAGCCCCTGGCATTTGGGAGAGGAGGAATGGGGGGGGGCAGAGAGCCCCTGGCATTGGGAGAAGGGGAGATGCGGGGGGGCACAGAGCCCCTGGCATGGGGGAAGGGGGGCTGGGGGCATGACAGATCCCCCAGCATGGGAGGAAAGGGGGCCCTGCTCTGTTGGCCTCACCCTGTCACTGTCCAGCATTAACCAGTGTGAAGCAGGGTGGGGGTTTGGCACACGAGATCCCCGCAGACGGTCAGGCCGTGACGCTTAGTCCGGTGGCCGGTCTCTCTCCCCAGGGTCCCTTCGGTTCGGGACCCCAAGAGGGAGTGGTGGGCGGAAGAGCCTGGCCCCCTGGCTGGTTTGCCCGCCGATTAACCCTCGTGTCCGAGACGCCGGGCGCAGGGCGTTGACTCACGGGCTGATGCTGGGCACTGTTCCCGGGCACCATCTTCACGTCGCCCTTGAGATGCATCAGGGGTCCATTTTCTTTGGGCTCGTTCATCTCCCCCTCCCCGTTCGGCCCTTGTCCCTCCATGTCGGCTGTTGTAGGGGGGCGGGACAATTGCAAACTCGCTCTTGGTGTTTACAGCTCAGCTCGCCCCAAAGGTCAGTGTGTAGGGCTGGTTATCAGCTCCGCACACAGACCTTTGGCTTTGGGGGGTGCCAGGGGGTCCTTGAAACGTTGGTGGCTGGGGGATGGCAGGGTTGCCAACCCTCCCGGTTTGGCTGGGAGTCTCCCGGAATAGGGCTCGACCTCCCAGAGGCTCCGGCAACCAATCCGGGAGATTTTTGGCCACTAACAGTCTGGCAGTGCAGTGGGGCTAAGGCAGGCTCCCGGGTGCAGGCCACAGGGGGGCTCTGGCCCCTCGAGGGGCTGGTTCCTGCGGAGGGGTTTAGGGGGCCGCTATCCCCCCACCACTGGGCCTTGCCCCTTTGGCACCAGCCCTAGGTGTGCTGTGTCCGTCTCTGGACAGGACAGGGGTCAGTCCCAGGCGCTGGTGGCATCATTCCCAGAGCTGCCCTCGGTCACCGACCCACAGGGCAAACAGCCCTTGGGGGAGCGGGACCCATGTTAACCCTTCGGGGGCTCTCGCCCTGTCTCGCGGCTGCTCTGCACCAGGAGATTGTGAGGAGACCTGTAGGCTCCGACAGCCAGGGAAATCAAGGCAGGACTGCAGCGGGTCCATTGGCAGCAGGTTCGAGCCCACAGCTGGGGCACACAGCGGGAGCTGGGACACAGACAGGGGCCCGGCAATCTGGATTTTCATTATTTTGATTGTTTCGACGGATCATATCAATGTTTATATTTCAGCATGTTTCCCTATTTTTAGCAACTGAAATTTCCGCAGTTGTGCAAAATTACGGGTGTGGAGCAGTTTTTCATTTGAATTTCCACCGTTGTGCGAAAGTATTGTTTTAAGCATTCTTTTTTCAATTTTTATCCATTTAAATTCCCAGTTATGCAAACGTATGGGATTTTTAGGCATTGATTCCATTAAAATCTCCACAGCTGTGTAAAATTATGGGGTTTAAGCATTTTCTTTTTAAATTTTTGTCCACGTACATGTTCATGCTTGTGGGAAATGATAGGGTGTTTTAAGCATTTTTGGTTTCAATTTTTAATCCATTTAAATTTCCACAGCTGCGGGAAAACCAGGGGCGGTGTCCAACAATGAATATTTAATGACAGCAGACCCTGGGATTCGGAAAGTTAGAGCTTTATTAGGCCCTTTAATTGTCAACATCACGTGTCAAAACATAGGAAGTAAACAGCCCGCAATCCAACTCTCTCAAGCAGCATTTCTCTTACTCTACTGAGCTGTAAATGTCTGTCATCATCAATGGAAATATTTTTCCACTGGGGGAGGGGCATGCATGTGTGTGCGGTGAAATCGACATTTACCGATACAAATCAAACCCTCCCAAACCAACATAGATCACGGTGGTGATCTCTAGCACCTTCTAGTGGCTCTATCATATAACAGGTGTGGAAGCACAGTTCTTAAAGAGAGGTTTCAGAGTAACAGCCGTGTTAGTCTGTATTTGCAAAAAGAAAAGGAGGACTTGTGGCACCTTAGAGACTAACCAATTTATTTGAGCATAAGCTTTCTTGAGCTACAGCTCACTTCATCGGATGCATACTGTGGAAACTGCAGAAGACATTATATATAAGACACAGATACCATGAAACAATACCTCCTCCCACCCCACTCTCCTGTTGGTAATAGCTTATCTAAAGTGATCACTCTCCTTACAATGTGTATGATAATCAAGGTGGGCCATTTCCAGCACAAGTCCAGGTTTTCTCACTCCCCCACCCCCCTCTAAAAACCACACACTCATCCACACATTGCATCCGATGAAGTGAGCTGTAGCTCACGAAAGCTCATGCTCAAATAAATTGGTTAGTCTCTAAGGTGCCACAAGTCCTCCTTTTCTTTTTGTGAATACAGACTAACACGGCTGTCACTCTGAAACCACACACACAAACTCACTCTCCTGCTGGTAATAGCTTACCCAAAGTGACCACCCTCCCGCCCACCTTGATTATCATGCACATTGTAGGGAGAGTGGTCACTTTGGATAAGCTATTACCAGCAGGAGAGTGAGTTTGTGTGTGTGTGTTTATTGGGGAAGGGGGGGGGTGAGAAAACTTGTATTTGGGCTGGAAATGGCCCACCTTGATTTTCATGCACGATGTAAGGAGAGTGGTCACTTTGGATAGGCTATTACCAGCAGGAGAGTGAGTTTGTGTGTGTGGTTTTTGGAGGGGGGTGAGGGGGTGAGAGAACCTGGATTTGTGCAGGAAATGGCCCACCTTGATTATCATACACATTGTGAAGAGAGTGGTCACTTTGGATGGGCTATTACCAGCAGGAGAGTGAGTTTGTGGGGGGGGGGGGGCGGAGGATGAGAAAACCTGGATTTGTGCTGGAAATGGCCCACCTTGATTATCATGCACATTGTAGGGAGAGTGGTCACTTTGGATAAGCTATTACCAGCAGGAGAGTGAGTTTGTGTGTGTGTGTTTTTTGGGGAAGGGGGGGGGTGAGAAAACTTGTATTTGGGCTGGAAATGGCCCACCTTGATTTTCATGCACGATGTAAGGAGAATGGTCACTTTGGATAGGCTATTACCAGCAGGAGAGTGAGTTTGTGTGTGTGGTTTTTGGAGGGGGGTGAGGGGGTGAGAGAACCTGGATTTGTGCAGGAAATGGCCCACCTTGATTATCATACACATTGTGAAGAGAGTGGTCACTTTGGATGGGCTATTACCAGCAGGAGAGTGAGTTTGTGGGGGGGGGGGGGCGGAGGATGAGAAAACCTGGATTTGTGCTGGAAATGGCCCAACTTGATGATCACTTTAGATAAGCTATTGCCAGCAGGAGAGTGGGGTGGGAGGAGGTATTGGTTCATGGTCTCTGTGTATATAATGTCTTCTGCAGTTTCCACAGTATGCATCCGATGAAGTGAGCTGTAGCTCACGAAAGCTCATGCTCAAATAAATTGGTTAGTCTCTAAGGTGCCACAAGTGCTCCTTTACAGTTCTTAAAGCGGACGTTTTAGCTGGAATCATTGCCATGTGCGTGATTATTCAGCCTGAGATCATAGGTTCAAGTCCCCCATACTGCTGCACCCCCTGGAGAAGGTCAAATACCGGAGAGGGAGAGGAATTATTTAAGCTCAGTACCAATGTGGACGCAAGAACAAATGGATATAAACTGCTCATTGGGAAGTTTAGTCTTGAAATTAGGCGAAGGTTTCTAACCATCAGAGGAGTGAAGTTTTGGAATAGCCTTCCAAGGGAAGCAGTGGGGGAAAAGACCTATCTGGCTTTAAGATTAAACTCGATAAGTTTATGGAGGAGATGGTATGATGGGGTAATATGATTTTGGCAATTAATTGATCTTTAAATATTCATGGTAAATAGGCCCAATGGCCTGTGATGGGATGTTCGATGGGGTGGGATCTGAGTTACTACAGAGAATTCTTTCCTGGGTATCTGGCTGGTGAATCTTGCCCAAATGCTCAGGGTTCAGCTGATCGCCATATTTGGGGTCGGGAAGGAATTTTCTTCCAGGGCAGATTGGAAGAGGCCCTGGAGGTTTTTCGCCTTCCTCTGTAGCATGGGGCACGGGTCACGTGCTGGAGGATTCTCTGCTCCTTGAAGTCTTTAAACCATAGATTCATAGATATTTAGGTCAAAAGGGACCATTATGATCATCTAGTCTGACCTCCTGCACAACGCAGGACACAGAATTTCACCCACCACTCCTACAAAAAAAATCTCACACCTATATCTGTGCTACTGAAGTCCTCAAATCATAGTTTAAAGACTTCAAGGAGCAGAGAATCCTCCAGCAAGTGACCCGTGCCCCATGCTACAGAGGAAGGCGAAAAACCTCCAGAGCCTCTTCCAATCTGCTCTGGAGGAAAATTCCTTCCCGACCCCAAATATGGCGATCAGCTAAACCCTGAGCATATGGGCAAGATTCATCAGCCAGATACTACAGAAAATTCTTTCCTGGGTAACTCGGATCTCACCCCATCTAATAGCCCATCCCAGGCCATTGGGCCTATTTACCATGAATATTTAATTACCAAAACCATGTTATCCCATCATACCATCTCCTCCATAAACTTATCGAGTTTAATCTTAAAGCCAGATAGATCTTTTGCCCCCACTGCTTCCCTTGGAAGGCTATTCCAAAACTTCACTCCTCTGATGGTTAAAAACCTTCATCTAATTTCTAGTCTAAATTTCCTAGTGGCCAATTTATATCCATTTGTTCTTGTGTCCACATTGGTACTGAGCTTAAATAATTCCTCTCCCTCTCCGGTACTTATCCCTCTGATATATTTATAGAGAGCAATCATATCTCCCCATAACCTTCTTTTAGTTAGGCTAAACAAACCAAGCTCCCTGAGTCTCCTTTCATAAGACAAGTTTTCCATTCCTCGGATCATCCTAGTAGCCCTTCTCTGTACCTGTTCCAGTTTGAATTCATCCTTCTTAAACATGGGAGACCAGAACTGCACCCAGTATTCCAGGTGAAGTCTCACCAGTGCCTTGTATAATGGTACTAAAACCTCCTTATCCCTACTGGAAATACCTCTCCTGATGCATCCCAAGACCACATTAGCTTTTTTCACGGCCATATCACATTGGCGGCTCATTGTCATCCTGTGATCAACCAATACTCCAAGGTCCTTTTCCTCCTCCGTTACTTCTAATTGATGCATCCCTAGCTTATAACTAAAATTCTTGTTATTAATCCCTAAATGCATGACCTTACACTTCTCACTATTAAATTTCATCCTATTACTATTACTCCAGTTTACAAGGTCATCCAGATCCTCCTGTAGGGTATCCCTGTCCGTCTCTAAATTGGCAATACCTCCCAGCTTTGTATCATCTGCAAACTTTATTAGCACACTCCCACTTTTTGTGCCAAGGTCAGTAATAAAAAGATTAAATAAGATTGGTCCCAAAACTGATCCTTGAGGAACTTCACTGGTAACCTCCCTCCAGCCTGACAGTTCACCTTTCAGTAGGACCCGTTGTAGTCTCCCCTTTAACCAATTCCTTATCCACCTTTCAATGTTCATATTGATCCCCATCTTATCCAATTTAACTAATAATTCCCCATGTGGCACGGTATCAAACGCCTTACTGAAATCTAGGTAAATTAGATCCACTGCGTTTCCTTTGTCTAAAAAAATCTGTTTCTGTCTCAAAGAGAGCAATCAGGTTGGTTTGGCACGATCTACCTTTTGTAAAACCATGTTGTATTTTGTCCCATTTACCATTGACTTCAATGTCCTTAACTATCTTCTCCTTCAAAATTTTTTCCAAGACCTTGCATACTACAGATGTCAAACTAACAGGCCTGTAGTTACCCGGATCACTTTTTTTCCCTTTCTTAAAAATAGGAACTATGTTAGCAATTCTCCAATCATACGGTACAACCCCTGAGTTTACAGATTCATTAAAAATTCTTGCTAATGGGCTTGCAATTTCTTGTGCCAATTCTTTTAATATTCTTGGATGAAGATTATCTGGGGCCCCCGATTTAGTCCCATTAAGCTGTCTGAGTTTCGCTTCTACCTCAAATATGGTAATGTCTACCTCCATATCCTCATTCCCATTTGTCATACTACCATTATCCCTAAGATCCTCTTTAGTCTTATTAAAGACTGAGGCAAAGTCCATGATTTGAGGACTTCAGTAGCTCAGCCATAGGTGAGAGGTTTATCGCAGGAGTGGGTGGGTGAGATTCTGTGGCCTGCGTTGTGCAGGAGGTCAGATCAGACGATCATAATGGTCCCTTCTGACCTTAATATCTATGAATCTATGAATCTATGTAAAGAGATGGCCCAGTATGTTGATAAAACACCTACCGCTCAACCTCTGCCACAAGGGAGCATTGAAATGAAAGGGTTAAAATGCATTGCTGATGTAATAATCTGGTATATGGATTTGTGTACAGGCCCAAAGTCCAGAGTTTGGTCAAGAGGTCAGAGGCCTAGCAGTAGCTAAGAGAAAGCAAAATAACCAAAGATAACCTTGCTTTTGCTAAGATATGCCTGGTCAGCAAGACGCCAGATCTGGGGGCAATACTTGTGTCTTATTCAAAGTTGCAAATAGAACAAAGAAGCCCTGTTTCTGTTGTGCTAGTTTCTCCTGCAGGGAGACGTTCTTCCCACCCCTCCAACCCTGAGTTTATGAAAGGTTCAAGCATGTCAGAATAAGATACGGCCTCCTCCCACTTCCCTTTCCCAGGGACCAATGCCTGCCTTAAGACACAAATAAGCAACTTGAAAGACAATCTTTATTGCCATATACTTTCACTGTTTCATAGAAGATCAGGGTTGGAAGGGACCTCAGGAGGTATCTAGTCCAACCCCCTGCTCGAAGCAGGACCAATCCCCAACTAAATCATCCCAGCCAGGGCTTTGTCAAGCCTGACCTTAAAAACATCCAAGGAAGGAGATTCCACCACCTCCCTAGGTAACGCATTCCCGTGTTTCACCACCCTCCCAGTGAAAAAGGTTTTCCTAATATCCAACCTAAACCTCCCCCACTGCAACTTGAGACCATTACTCCTTTGCTTTTACCCCTAGATATGTATCTGTTGGACAATCAAAGGAGCTACTTCCTTCCTATGGACCCCAAATCAGAATTCAACATATATTTTATACTAATACATTTATTAAAGTACTAATTAAATGCTAAATGTTAATTTGTCAACTTGAGACCGTGGGCGGAGACATTATGTAATCTTTTGACCATTGGCTACTGTGCTTATCTTCTCTTGCTGCTAGACCTACCCAGGGGTTTGGGACTGCCTACCCCGTCATTTCCCTCCGCCCATGGAAAATCCATATAATCCCTTGTAATCAATTGTTTGGCGGTGTCTCTGAGCCTAATAAGCATGGTGAGACTCCACCAGCGCTGTGCGTAATAAACCCACGTGCTTGATTCTACACGGTGTCCATATTTTGTTCATTCATAAAGTAATACAGCGATAATAACTAGCTGTATTGTATTATTTGATCTCGTGAGTTAAGCAATAACCTGAGCCCCAGCCCACCTCACTGCCATTCCTGCCTCTGGCACTGGCCTGCTGGCTGACCTTGGATGAGTTGCATCACTGTTCTGTGCCTCAGTTTCCCCATCTATAAAACGGTGATACGCTACATCTCTCCCTTTCTCAAATGCTTCGGGATCTACTCATGAAGACTGTGACACAAGAGCTTGGTGTTAGCACCATTTAGCCTAGCAGACAAGGTTCAAAATCGGGAAATGTTTCTCATGAAATAGTTGTGCAAGTCTCAAGAAGGGACACGTTTTTTGGTTTCTTTGACATTTTGCATGAGCGCTTTAATTTGAAAATTTGGGGTAAAAAATTTCTTTTTTTTCTTGTTTCCCCCCAGTTTGTGGCTAAAGAATGGGGAGGGGGAGGGGACAGAAATGGAGGAGTGGGACGTCCTTTTTTCATAGAATCCTAGACTTTAAGGTCAGAAGGGACCATTATGATCACCTAGTCCAACCTCCTGCACAACGCAGGCCACAGAATCTCACCCACCCACTCCTGGAAGAACCCCCTAACCTGTGTCTGAGCTATTGAAGTCCTCAAATCGTGGCTTAAAGACTTCAAGGTGCAGAGAATCCTCCAGCAAGTGACCCCTGTCCCACACTGCAGAGGAAGGCGAAAAACCCCCAGGGCCTCTTCCAATCTGCCCTGGAGGAAAATTCCTTCCCGACCCCAAATATGGCCATCAGCTGAATCCTGAGCATGTTAATGGATTGAAATGTTCAGGGTTGAGGGAAATAATGGGAGATCAGGCAATTGTTTCATGACAATAGACACTGAGATTTAAAAAGTTAAAACCGTCATAACTGTTCAAACAGAAATTGGCAACGTCACATGTCAAAATACACAAAGCAAATAGCCTTAAATCACTAACTTGTACCTGTTTGTTCTATTTGTTCACTGGTCCATTTGTAAAAAATCTAATTTAAAAATCTAAACCAAGCAGCAGGTTTGTATTCCACCTACCTTTGCATTTTGATTATGCCCAGTGGAAATATTATTTGTCGGTTTATGTGTGTACACTGAAATCGATTTTTAACAACACTTACCGACACAAATCAAATCCTTTCAAGCCTAATTTTAATTAATAATTGGCAAGCCGGCTAGGAGACTATTAGCCAGTATTAGCCACACCGGCTGGAACTGAGTAGCGGCCTGGTCATTTGGATTTTGGATGGTAATCTCTGGGAAGAAATCTCCAGGAATTGAAAGAAGGAAAGATAAACCTACAAATAACAGATGCTCAGTTACATTTCAACCGACCGTGTATGGACAATTAAGAATGCAATCAACTATAAACACAGGTCTAACTGTTCTTTAAATGTATTTTATGAAGCACAGTGAGGTTATGCATATCATTGTGGTTTTAAATCATTTGCATTGGAATGTGGATGAACTGGGTTATTGTGGAAAAGGAAATGTGTCATGGTTTTATACTTCTTCATTAATTAATATTGTAGCATCTTATCAGGAACCGGCACAAAACTCAATTTAAGGGCAAGAGATTATTCCACAGTCTGGTTCCTCTGCGCTATGTGACTCCAAATTTCACATGGAGTTATTGGTTCCATTTCAGGACGATGTGGCTCTTGGATGTCCATTTGGGACAGGGCTGATGTGGAAAATATCAAAAGGCACATTGACTATTTCGAACCCTGATGGCCTTGAGGCGCTGGCTACTGAGGACGAGGATGGTGTATAATACGCATGACATTGCTAAGCTGTTTAACCAAACCCAGGTAAAAAATAACAAATGAATGATAATAAATAAGGTGAAGGCAAAGATAAATTGTGTCATTAGAGAAATTATTTGAGGTGCTTATGGGAGTTATTTGCTAATGACCCTAGCCAGCCCATCAGGGGATAACGAAAAAGGAAACTTGTCTGATCTTATTAAAGATGAGCAATTAGCCAAGCGGTCTTGTTCAGTGTATAGCAGAGACTATTGTGAATGGGCAATGCATTAAATCATACAAACAAAGTCCATTGAGCCCAATTCCTCATTGGGATCAGTGGCACCACAGCCTCTTTGAGGCTCATGCTAGTCAAGACAACCGTGCTCAATCCGGGTTCCGTGCATGTGTCTTTACCAATATGGGATCCTGACACTACAAATATGGAATAAGTCAATTACTGTCCATTCAGTAGGATACTGGGAAGATGGCATCTACAAGGACCTATCTCAAATACCGGTGAGTAGAGAGGACCTCGTAGAAGACCTGGGCAGAGAAAACAGCCTTGCTTTGAGTGATCAACTAATTCAGTTCAAACAGAGTGGCAGGATAAAGAAACACAGGGCTGCCATGAGGGCCCCTGATTTCAAAAGGGCAAACTGAAGGGAATTAGTTCGGGACGTGGACTGGCCCAAAGAACTCGAGGATCTGAACGTAGAGGAGGCTGGGAATGACTTTAAGTCAAAGTTGCAGAAGCTCTCTGAAGCCTGGGATGCAGGCGAACAATGTAGGGCCCAGATATGCCACCAATACGTGTTGGTCTTTCAGCCACACAAACATGGAGGGCACCACGTGTGGCTTCTTCTACCACTGGGGGGGCAGCAAGATGTGTCAGCGCACGGTTTTTGACATCGCAACTCCAGTGGGTCGCCATGACGGCCAGGACGAGTACAATGAGACAGAGAAGCCAGCTGGTCCTTATGCCGGCCTTAAGAAGCTTAAAAAGTGGTGAGGTCTAGTAGTGAGGGTGACCTATAGTACGGAGGGGCAGTCCTGTTAACCAGTATATGCTGGCTAGCGTAGATACAGCTATAGCTATAGATAGACAGATATAGATCTCTTATTAATAATGTGTGTTTTACGCACTGTATTTATAGATACAGATTAGCATGCATCATGCACAAATAGCATTAAGCACAAACATTACAGCAGTTACGTAACCTAAACTGGCCTCCACCTTTCCTGTGATCCTGCTCCCCTACGCGAAGGATCCCACAGCACCGTGCGTTAGCTGAAGTTCGCTTTGGCTGAAGGAGACAGGAGAGCTGCCAGGATTAGGACGGAGGAGTATTGTATCATAGCAGCAGGTCGGGAGTTATTCTCACTGGCCTGCACCGGAGTGGCCCATAGGAAGAGGGCAAGACACCGATTGTTCTACCCTTGTGCAGACCTAGGGGGCGCCAGCTGCCATGCAGGTGCGTGGAACGCAGAGGTAAGGGGGACCCCATGGTGCCAGGGAAAAACGGGGGAAAGTGAAGGGGTTAACTCTACGTTTGTCGGGTGCACACTTTACTTTGTACCTCTAAGCAGGACGAGTATAAATAGATGGTTACAGGGGCGGAGCTCTGGAAATCCCCCTTTTTTAATAAGGTAAATGTGACAATGCCGCAGGTGATGGGATCGTATTGAACTTTTTCCCTGTTTCCTTATGGGCTTAGAGCAATAAAGCTAAGCGCCATTGGTTATGTGCTCTCTGGGCTACATTTCATAACGACCCACGGGGTGGTCACGTCACTGACTATCAGCGGTACCGGTAGCAGTCTGTGGTAGCCCATAATCAGACATTCGGGGATAAAAAACTTGCTTGTACTGTCACGACTCCAAATTTCTGCTCTTCCTCGTGTGTCACGCGGTGGCTATTCCTGGCTACTAACGCCTCTTCCCGTTTAAGGAGTGATCGTTTTACCTGCATTCATTGTGCATTGCCACTTACGGAGTTTGCTAAAACAGTATAAATCTCAAGTCAATACTCTTACCTCTGTGTCACAGATCAGTTCGGTAAAATAATATAAAATCGTTATTAAATTAAATATTTAATAATAATCACAGCACCAAACAGGGTCCTGTTCGCTAATCCATATACGCAGGGGTGGCAGGTTTGTAGAAATTTTGGTGGTGCCCAGATTACGCCCTCCAGCTCCGCCCCCCCAAACTCCACCCCCCACCTGCCTAAGGCTCTGGGAGGGAGTTTGGGTGCAGGGAGGAGGTCTGGGGATTGGGGTGCAGGAGGGGTGCAGGGTGCATGCTCTGGGAGGGAGTTTGGGTGCAAAAGGGGTGAGAGGTTGGGCTCTGGGAGGGAGTTTGGGTGGGGGAGGGGGTCTGGGGTGCAGGCTCTGGGATGGAGTTTGGTGCTGGGTGCAGGCTCTGGGCTGGGACAAGGGGTGAGGGTGCAGGAGGGGGTGAGGGGTGCAGGCTCTGGGATGGAGTTTGGGTGCAGGCTCTGGGCTGGGGGTGAGGGTGTAGGAGGGGGTGAGGGGTGCAGGCTCTGAGAGGGAGTTTGTGGGGGGGAGAGGGTGTGTGTGTGGGGGGTGCAGGCTCTGGGATGGAGTTTGGGTGCAGGCTCTGGGCTGGGGGTGAGGGTGTAGGAGGGGGTGAGGGGTGCAGGCTCTGAGAGGGAGTTTGTGGGGGGGAGAGGGTGTGTGTGTGTGGGGTGCAGGCTCTGGGATGGAGTTGGGGGTGGAGGGGGTGCTGAGGGAGGGGGTGCAGGGGTGAGGGGTTTGGAGTGTGGCTGGGGATGAGAGGTTTGGGGTGTGGGAGGGGGCTCAGGGCTAGGGCAGAGGGTTGGGATGTGGGGTGAGGGCTGTGGGGTGGGGCTGGGGATGAGGAGTTCATGATGCAGGAGGGGGCTCAGGGCTGGGGCAGAGGGTGGGGGCGCAGGGGGATGAGGGCTCTGGCTGGGGCTGGGGATGAGGAGTTTGGGGTGTTGGAGAGGCTCAGAGTTGGGGCAGAGGGTTGGGGGTGCAGGCTCTGGGGTGGGGCAGGGCTGAGGATGACTTTGGGGTGCAGGCAGGCTGCCCCAGGGCTGGGGCCAGAGAGGAGGACTCCCCCCAGCCCTCTCCCCAACGGCAGCAGTCAGCTCTGGGGGAGGGGCCCCCCTCTCTCCCCCCCCCCAACAACACCCTCACCCCACACCACTGTCACTGCACGTGCTCCTAGGGCCCCTCTCAGGTCCAGGAAGCCCCCTCGCCTCCCCTGTGGGGGGTGCCGGGGGGGGGGGGGCTGCCATCACACGTGGCCTCCTCCCCTGCTGCTGCCCCTCACTGTAGCCTCACTGGGGGCGAGGCATGGGGCTGCCCCTTGCCCAGCGTGGGGCAGGAGCGGTGACTGCGGCTGGCGGGGCGGGGCCCTGTGCTGGGGGAGGGTCCCACCGGACAAGGGAAGGGTCCGAGGCGGAGGGGCAGGGTTCGGGTCAGCCTGCCCTGACATTAGAGGACGGGGGGCACTGGAACCCTGCGGCCGCAGTTGATGCCGGGAGCCGGCAGAGCCGAGAGGCAGGGACGCCCAGGGCCCTGGGGAAGGTGCGCAGGGGCAGCAATTGGGGGCCGGGGGACACTCGGGGGAGGTGCGTGGGGGCGGAAGGCGGGGCTGGGGGAGAGACCCGGCCCCGAACATTGGTGGAGCCGGGCCCCCGGGCCCTGAATATTGCTGGAGCCCAGGCACCGTGAGCCCATACAACTCGCCGCCCCTGCATGTACGTTAGACATACGCGTGCTGTGTTAATACTCTGTTATACCCAGCACGAGAGCAGTTATGTTAATGGGATTATATTGTGTCTTTCCTCAGTGCTTTCACTGGGGTGTCCCACAACGCCTGGGACCGGGACAACTCCGCATTTGGCATAAGTGGGTCAGGAAAGAGTCAAAGCAAGAGACATTTGTCTGATGTCCCAGCACAGCCAACTTTAAGCGCAACTGGCTTAAAATGCAGTGTCCGTAGCGGAGATAAGGAAAGGATCTTAGGAGGCGAGTCTGGGCTTTCTCGCTTGTTAGAAACCCTGCTACACCTGGAAGTGGTTTGGGGAGTGTATTTTTGAGCCACCCGTTCTGTGTCAGGCAAATGGAAAACGGTGGGAGAAACAAGCGTCCCAGAAAGATCAGGGTGGTATAAACTCTTTCCTTTCTGTATTGGCCTATTTTGTCTTTGACAATAAAATTGACTGAGTTTGGTTATTTGGTCTCGTGAACATTTTTCGTAACACACCAGCCATATCACTCCACTGGATTTTCCTTCTGCAAGGGAGTTTCTTTGACTCACACCCTATCAAGGGAAAGCATTGGAAGGTCATTTGGGACGAATGCTGGCAGAATTCCACCGCCTAGAGAGGAATCCAAGCCACCGTCTCTTCAGTGTCTAGAGGGTGAGGTAAAGCATGTCTTCTTTCTGTATTCTTTGTAGCGCGATATTCATTTGATTAATAATTTTTGATTTAATAATTGCACTTTTACATAATAGGCTTTAATCTGCAATCATTAGCAAATTCAAACATGCAACAAATTGGAGACCCTGACGTGATTGTCAGGAACAGGATCATTTGGATCTGGATTCCCTGGCCTAGTGACGGATGTTTTCCATTTGGACCTGGATTACCTGGGCTAAGGACATATGTTTTCCAATAGAGGCTAGGAACAGCATCAACATGTTTTATTCAACTGTTATAAAGCCTGAGGGAAGAGCTCGCTGCCGTGTCTGTCAGGTGCGGTGGGGTGGGGTGGGGAAGAATACATAAAACAATCAGAAAGTCTTTAAATCGGTTAAATAAAATAAGAAAAAAGCTGGCCGGCAATGGGAAAACACTAAAGATTTTTACAATAAACGATGTTATTAATAAAGGGGCTGCTCTGTCTGCATGAAGAGCGATGAATAAAGCAGCCCTTGGAAATCTGTTTGTCAATGGGTTACAAAGGATGCAGAGGGGGAAAGATAAAGTGCACACAACGAATCAGGAGACTCTTTCGTTTGCGCAGGTGGCAAAATGTAACAGTAACTTTGTGCTGGCTCTCGGCGTACAGCACAACGCGAGAACAAAGATACAAAGGCAAACTGCCAAAACCAGGCTCTTGCTGGCTGGCAGGAAATCACAGGAAATCATGCAACAGCCAGAGGGGGTTTAAAGGAGCAAAATAGAGAATTAAAGCAACAAAGAGAGGGGGTGAGTAAATGAAATACCTCCTTGTCTTGTCAGGCACAGGAGTGGGAGGATTTCATGCACTGAGATGTTGGCAAGGTAAAGAGAAGGGACAGGTCAGATTGTTCAGTACAGTCTCCAATCCCATTTCCCCCACCTCTGATGGTTTTTTCTCTCTCTTAAACTTATTTGTAGCTACGGTTTATGAGCTGCTTCCTCTCTGCTCCCGTTGCTGGCTTTTCTCCTTCTGTGGGTTGTGAAATGCCCAGACAAATTTCTGCCTTTCTAAACTTCTTTAATGGGTACCCATTTGGCTTATCTATTCCTACTGTCTTATATGATTTCTCTCACCTTAAAGTGTTTTTATGTAAGGATGGGGAAGAGGGAATCCTTCAAGTTCTTTCCTCTGTAGCATGTTTCTGACGACAGAACTGTTACTGGTTTATTTTGTTATTTCAAATAAAGAAAAAAACCCACCTGTGTTAATTTGGTTCACTTCTAGATTTTGGGAATGTGTGTTTGATTTGCAAAGCCTTCTCTTGTCTCACTGCCTCTGTTTTTAAAGAAAAGCTCACACGTCTGATTTTGCAAAGAGTTAAAGAGGAAAGGAAGGAGAGAATAAATCGTTTGATGTAAATGGTAAAACCTACCGGTGTGGCACTCAGCCCTGTAACACCACAATGCTTCCTTTGTAAAAATATAGTGTCATCCAAACTAAGAAATCAGGTGCAAATAAAAATAAAATAAAATAATAATTCACAAAGGACCAAAAGGCTAAAAACAAAAGGGCTTCAGTAAGTCCAGTAAAACTAATGATTTTAGCTTTTTTTTTTAAGTCCTAAGGTCAAGCATGTGAGATGCTTTTCAAGCAACAAAATATACTAGGACTTTTAAGCAACAAAATGGTCACTGTTGGTTTTTTTTAAACTCCTCGCATAATATTCATCTCTCGTCCCTTTTTCGATATAGCTGTACTCACAAGGTAAGCACAGTGTAAATTGCTTTAAGTCAACTGAATTAGTACAATTAAAGGGGCAAGGAATTAATATAAAATGAATGAACTTTGATTGAAAGATTGAATAAAGGGTCACCTGCCTCATCAATTGTTTGGTTTTTGGTTTGTGTTCCAGCATGCATTGTTTTCATTCATTTGAATGTTTGGTCCTGTAAGTGGAGCAGCATTCGTCTTGTCCTATACATGGGTTATGTGTTTGTGTGGGTCACATCATTATTTTGCTGCTTCTTCTTGCAACAATATCATCCGTAGCCCTGTTTCACAATTACCCTTCCTCTTCCGTGGGCGGGGGAAGCGGGCTCTGTTATTGTCTAGCTACCCCCTGTCTGATAATAACTCGTACCTGGCCATGGGTACCTCAGAGGAGCGCTTGGAGCTGTCAATAAGCTGGTGAAGCTGCCACAAGAGGCTGATGTGAAATGTCACCCAGCCAAGGCGCGTCTCCTCGCTCAGTTTCCTTTGAGAAATTACATTGTCTAGCGACAAACAGACACCCGCTCAACAGCAGGGAGACCGACGTTTGCATTCACCTTTGCCTGTCCGTGTATGTGCCTTAAAATCGATTCTAGGCCGTATGGGCCACAGCAGAAATGTTAGACCCTCCTCAGCCAAAGTGGTGCTGGACATCGGACCGCACAAAGGCAGTTGCCGTTACGGAAAAAACCTGTAACTTCTGCCGCGGTTCTGGTCCCGCCAAACCTTTCCATCAGGAGGTTACTACAAACAAAACCGAGCTATGGTACGCTCCACTCAGCCCAGGACGTGACTCTCTGCTGTGGTGTGCGCACGGAAACGCTTCGCCTCGCCTCGTCTGCACTTGCTTTTCCTGTCTAACTCGACGGGGTTCTGTCCCACCCTGGCAGAATTCCTCCCCTGCTGGAGGAAAACGAAGGAGAAAGAAGGAAATGTCCCTCCAAGAACTGAGTTTTTCATTAAAAAAATAAAGCAGTAAAATGGAAAGGGGGAAGATAAAAGTAAAATTTTCATCCCATTTTGATGGAAAAATTTCAGCCAGTTCCAGCTGTGGCTTCGTTTCGAAGGGAGCTGGTTGCAGATGGCCTGGGACTATTTCCCAGGGTAGGAATTCAAACCGGCACCTCCCAAACTCAGGGCTCTGTTCCCAGCTCTGCTACAAAACCTCCCTCGCTGACCTTGGCCGACAGTTTCCAAAGCGGCCTGTGATTTAGGTCCACCTGCTCCTGGGGCTCTGCAAGGGGCAGAAGATGCAGGTGTTAGTTGTGATGGACATAAGTAGTTTGGAAGGATACGTTTTTCCTCAGGTGTCAGAGGAGCAGCCATGCTAGTCTGTATCCGCAAAAAGAACAGGAGTCCTTGTGGCACCTTAGAGACTAACAAATTTGTTTGTCTCTAAGTTTTTCCTCAGTAAATGTTGTTAAACGCTGATCACACCAGACACACCCAACCCAAGGAACAGATCTTTGCAACAAAATCACAAAATTTCCCGATAGGCACAGTAAGAAAAATGCTTGTTGAGAATTTATTGGAGTTTGATTTGAGGCTCTTTGCTTTGCATATTCTGACAGGTGGTGTTGACACTTTTTGTGCTTTAACAGTTAGTAAACTTTAACTTTTTGAATCTCAGCATCGACTGTCAGTACATCATTATGGCCCCCATCATTTCCCATAACTGTGAACGTTTAAATGGATAAAAATAGAAAAAATGCTCAAAAATAAAGTTTTCTATTATCCATGGAAATAAAAAAGCTAAAAATAAAATTCATCCAGCCGGAGATATAAGAAGATGCTTTATCAAGAATTGTCACTCCCAGCTGTGCTGCCTGATTTCACCACTAGGGGTCACTCTAAGACTAAGCAGGCCCACCCACTAGAATTAAAATTTTCCCCATCAAAATAAAAAATCTCCAAAGACTTTGGTCTCTGGTTTCTTTTATTCAGTGCAACAAAATAAAGGGGAAGCGAATCCATCTGGGAGCCCGGAGCCCCTGGGAGGGGACAGTGGCTGTGGAGAGGAGCAGACGCAAGGAGAAAGGGTGTTATTCAGTGCGGTGTGGCCATTGCAAGGGTGGGGGCTCAGGAGAGGAGCGGCATGAGGAGGAGCCCAGCCAGGGCTGGGATGAGGAGCCCGGCTGGGCCCCGTGCTGTGCCAGGTGCTTTGCATTTGAGAGTTAGATCCACATGGACACCTGCAAAGGACCCCGAACCCTCTCCTTTATTTGCACAGAAAGCCTCAGTAGCACAGCCCTTCAGGGTCAGCGATGTGACTATTTCACCTGTGTGGGAAGGAAAAGCAGGTGACGGGTGTCAGGGAGCAAATCCCCTCCTTGAAAGGTTTGGGACACAATGGCCTCTCCTGCCTCTCCTCTGCTCCTCAGAGCTCATTCCAGATCCCTCACAGCCTCCATCTCCCCATCTCCTCCGCTCTCCACAGCCTGTCTGGCCCTGGATGGTCTCCCCCACTTCTCCTCCGCTTGGACCCAGACTCACTCTGTCTCCTTGAGCAAGTCACTGGCAGCTCCGATCTAGATCCCACCCAGACTGGAGCAGGCCTGTATTAGCCACAACATTCACTTAGTAAAGCAGCAGCTCACTGTTGGTGTTTGAAGTCGGATCTCTAAGAGGTTTTGTGGCACCGTGATGGGACTCTGCAATCTAGGTTCAGTTCCCAGCTCTGCCGCAGTCTTCCTGTGTGACCTTAGGCACGTCTCCTTGTTTTTATGTGGCTCAGTTTCCCCATCTGTGAAATGGGTAAAATGCTTCTTCTGCCCATTTGGACTGCAAGCTCTTTGATGCAAGAACTGTCACTATGAACTTGTTCAGTGCCTGGCACAATGAGGGTCTCCCATTTCTGTCTGGGTCTGTGCAGCACCTGGCACCCCAGGGGATCCCAATACTCAGACATGCCCTACCACAAAGAGCTTACAGATTAAAGTTTATGTGGGCAAAAGGTGGAAGCAGAGACAAAGAAAGGGGAAGCCACTGGCTCAAGGTCACACAGGAGGAAGCACTGGGAATAGGACCCAGGTGTCCTGATGTCCAGCTGATATCTTTACCCAGCAGACCCCCACAGCATCCTGTCCTAACGTAGGGGTTTGGGACAGAGGGGAGACTTGGGGTCCAGAGGCCTGTACTGAACCATGTGCCAGCCAGGGATGGACTCTTGGCACAGCAAGTGGTAAGTGGTTTTCCCCGGGGAATCTCTAGGGTGAGGTTAATGCCCATTCCCCAGCCCCGGTTACTCCAGAAACAGCCCTGCGAAGCTACGCCAGGAAGGGGGCACCTTTGTCTGCTGATCCCCTGGGACATGAGGCCTAGATGAAAGGTCCAAGTTGTAGGAAGGAACGGCTGAACTAGTCATCAGAGCTCTGAGACTGCTATTAACTTGTAACAACCACGAAACCCTAGTCATTGGGGCGGCCCCTAGCAGAGCCCGAGGCTGGAGGTGGGGTGACCTCAGGGAAAGTTTCCAGCTTCCAGGTCCTTTCATTGTTTTCAACCATTGGTTTCTCTGCAGTGCTCTCTCCTTCAACATGAAGGTGCTTGCTTAGGACGCGCTGTGGGGTAGCTCACAGCTGTGGGACGTGATGCTGTTCAACCCCCCTGCGGAGAATGCACCCACGCTGGCCTGTTGAGCAGTCTGGCTTGCTGGGGCTATCACAGTGCTGGCAGGGGACTGTGTCACCTTAAAGAAAAGGCAGCCAGTCCAACCCCCTCGATGATGATGAGTGGCCATTTCAGACTGGTTTGCCCCTGAGGGAAGGGGCTAGATGAAGACTGTCACTGAGGTGAGGTGAGCTTAGGGAATTGGGGTTCCCCAGAGAGGGGAGGACCCCTGAGTGTGGGGCACTGCTGCAGGGCAGTACCCAAGAGAAGGGGCACCATGGACAGGGAGGGACACGGGGCCTGAAGTGAAGCATGGTGGAGATTTGGAAGAAGCCGGTGATGGCAGGAGAGACACCGACCAGTGGAGGGTGCCCCAGAGCTGGACCTGAGCTAATTCCCAGGTGTAACCAGCAGGAGGCACCGCGGCAGGGAGTCTCGCCTTGCTACACCCCCGGTCAGCAGGGTTAAAGACACAGGTGTCCCCCCAAGGGAAGTGAGGGCTGAGGAGCCAGGAGCCCAGTGTGGGAGCCCTGAGGAACCCTGGCAGGGGAAGACAAGTGCAGTTTCCTTGAACTGTGAACAACAAAGGAAAAATAACCCCAAAATAAATGAACAGAAGTTACCGATTGTTGTAGTCCCAGCAACCTCGACACATCGGGTCTCAGCTCCAGTACAATCTATGATCTCTTCATTGCACTTAGCAAAAAGCACAGCAATGCAGGCTGGGCAGCTCCGGCCACTGGGATTGGGGTCGGCCGGGGGCGCTGGGAAGAAGCGGAGCAAACGCAGTCAGCTCGGGGGACGAGCCCCAGGACGGGGCATGGCCGGGAGAGCAGCTGGGGGTTGCACAGCTCAGCCCCGCGGGCCCCCTGCAGGGGGAGCTGTAGCTCTGGGGACGCCGGGGGCAGCAGGGGCAGGGGAGGGGTTTGCAGCAGGGAGCCCTGGACCCCGCCCCGGGTGGGGCCAGCTGGGTTCACACCTGGTGGGAGCCTAGAGCCCCGCCCACTAAACTCCACCCAGCCAGGGGCTCAGTGTTAATCCACGGGGCGCCCCCCGCAGGGCGGGAGGACCAGGCCTGGGACGTTATCGTGGGGCAGGTTCCAGGCAGCCAGAGGTGCAGGGGATGGGGCAGGAGAGGCGGAGATGGGGAGAGGTACCTGTCACGGTGGTTGTTCTGCAGGCGACTCCCACGCAGCAGGCGGTGATCACCTTCATGGTCACTCCATTCCCAAAATTCATAGTGAAGGGGCCAACTTTACAACTTCCGGATGTCACACAGCCCTTGGCAATCATCTGTAGCTTCATTCCCGCTGCATAGGAGAAGATGTAGATTTATTCCCCTTCCACTCCCACCCCATCAATGCCCTCTGCAGAGTGATGGCCCTGTGACATTATCCTACCTCTACCCATGGGGAAACTGAGGCATGGAAAAGGAGAAGGAAATTCTGAAGGAACTCAACCATAAAATTGCAGAGCTACTCGCCGTGGTAAGTAACCTATCGTTTAAACCAGCCTCTGGACCAAATGGCCGAGGGTAGCTAATGTGATGGTGATTTTTAAAGAGGTTCTAGAACAGTAGTGCTGGAACTAGAGGGGGTCAGAGCCCTCCCAATTTTGAAAGGGGACGGACGTGGAACATCCACTTTTCACTGGGGTGGATCTTGCCTCCTTCCCCTCCTCTTCCCCCCGAGGGCCCACCCTCCGACCAGGCCAGCACCCTGGTGGAGCCCGGCCAGGGAGCCCAGGCTGTTTGGGGAGCAGTGCGGACCCTCCACCTGCCCGTAGTGCAGGGACCCCAAGAGGAGTTCCTGGCCTGTCTCCCTGCCTCCCAAGCTCCCACCCGGCCCAGGGCAGGTGGAGATGGACGGTCCACGACTCTGCGCTGGCTCCCCACATCTGATCATGTGGGACTCCCCAACCTGACTCTGGCCAGGGGGAGGCTTCAAAGCCACAGCCTGGCATGGTAAGAGTCACAGGGGCAGCTGTGGGGAGCCTCCCTCTGCTTTGGTGTGGGGCCCAGGGGATGAATCATAGAATCATAGAATATCAGGGTTGGAAGGGACCTCAGGAGGTCATCTAGTCCAACCCCCTGCTCAAAGCAGGACCAATCTCCAATTAAATCATCCCAGCCAGGGCTTTGTCAAGCCTGACCTTAAAAACTTCTAAGGAAGGAGATTCTACCACCTCCCTAGGTAACGCATTCCAGTGTTTCACCACCCTCTTGGTGAAAAAGTTTTTCCTAATATCCAACCTAAACCTCCCCCACTGCAACTTGAGACCATTACTCCTTGACCTGTCCTCTTCTACCACGGAGAACAGTCTAGAACCATCCTCTCTGGAACCACCTCTCAGGTAGTTGAAAGTAGCTATCAAATCCCCCCTCATTCTTCTCTTCTGCAGACTAAACAATCCCAGTTCCCTCAGCCTCTCCTCATAAGTCATGTGTTCCAGACCCCTAATCATTTTTGTTGCCCTTCGCTGGACTCTCTCCAATTTATCCACATCCTTCTTGTAGTGTGGGGCCCAAAACTGGACACAGTACTCCAGATGAGGCCTCACCAATGTCGAATAGAGGGGAACGATCACATCCCTCGATCTGCTCGCTATGCCCCTACTTATACATCCCAAAATGCCATTGGCCTTCTTGGCAACAAGGGCATACTGCTGACTCATATCCAGCTTCTCGTCCACTGTCACCCCTAGGTCCTTTTCCGCAGAACTGCTGCCTAGCCATTCGGTCCCTAGTCTGTAGCTGTGCATTGGGTTCTTCCATCCTAAGTGCAGGACCCTGCACTTATCCTTCTTGAACCTCATCAGATTTCTTTTGGCCCAATCCTCTCATTTGTCTAGGTCCCTCTGTATCCTATCCCTGCCCTCCAGCGTATCTACCACTCCTCCCAGTTTAGTATCATCCGCAAATTTGCTGAGGGTGCAATCCACACCATCCTCCAGATCATTTATGAAGATATTGAACAAAACCGGCCCCAGGACCGACCCCTGGGGCACTCCACTTGACACCGGCTGCCAACTAGACATGGAGCCATTGATCACTACCTGTTGAGCCCGACAATCTAGCCAACTTTCTACCCACTTTATAGTGCATTCATCCAGCCCATACTTCTTTAACTTGCTGACAAGAATACTGTGGGAGACCGTGTCAAAAGCTTTGCTAAAGTCAAGAAACAATACATCCACTGCTTTCCCTTCATCCACAGAACCAGTAATCTCATCATAGAAGGCGATTAGATTAGTCAGGCATGACCTTCCCTTGGTGAATCCATGCTGACTGTTCGTGATCACTTTCCTGTCATGTAAGTGCTTCAGGATTGATTCTTTGAGGACCTGCTCCATGATTTTTCCGGGGACTGAGGTGAGGCTGACTGGCCTGTAGTTCCCAGGATCCTCCTTCTTCCCTTTTTTAAAGATTGGCACTACATTAGCCTTTTTCCAGTCGTCCGGGACTTCCCCCGTTCGCCACGAGTTTTCAAAGATAATGGCCAAGGGCTCTGCAATCACAGCCGCCAATTCCTTTAGCACTCTCGGATGCAACTCGTCCGGCCCCATGGACTTGTGCATGTCCAGCTTTTCTAAATAGTCCCTAACCACCTCTTTCTCCACTGAGGGCTGGCCATCTCTTCCCCATTCTGTGATGCCCAGCGCAGCAGTCTGGGAGCTGACCTTGTTCGTGAAGACAGAGGCAAAAAAAGCATTGAGTACATTAGCTTTTTCCACATCCTCTGTCACTAGGTTGCCTCCCTCATTCAGTAAGGGGCCCACACTTTCCTTGGCTTTCTTCTTGTTGCCAACATACCTGAAGAAACCCTTCTTGTTACTGTTAACATCTCTTGCTAGCTGCAGCTCCAGGTGTGATTTGGCCTTCCTGATTTCATTCCTACATGCCCGAGCAATATTTTTATACTCATCCCTGGCCATATGTCCAACCTTCCACTTCTTGTAAGCTTCTTTTTTATGTTTAAGATCCGCTAGGATTTCACCGTTAAGCCAAGCTGGTCGCCTGCCATATTTACTATTCTTTCGACTCATCGGGATGGTTTGTCCCTGTAAC
Organism: Natator depressus; assembly: GCF_965152275.1. Taxonomy (NCBI): domain Eukaryota; kingdom Metazoa; phylum Chordata; order Testudines; family Cheloniidae; genus Natator; species Natator depressus. The sequence continues at coordinate 18,847,502 of NC_134257.1, forward strand.
CTCAACAGCGATTCCTTGAAATACAGCCAGCTCTCCTGGACTCCTTTCCCCTTCATGTTAGTCCCCCAGGGGATCCTACCCATCCGCTCCCTGAGGGAGTCAAAGTCTGCTTTCCTGAAGTCCAGGGTCCGTATCCTGCTGCTTACCTTTCTTCCCTGCGTCAGGATCCTGAACTCAACCAACTCATGGTCACTGCCCCCCAGATTCCCATCCACTTTTGCTTCCCCTACTAATTCTTCCCGGTTTGTGAGCAGCAGGTCAAGAAAAGCTCCCCCCCTAGTTGGCTCCTCTAGCACTTGCACCAGGAAATTGTCCCCTACGCTTTCCAAAAACTTCCTGGATTGTCTGTGCACCGCTGTATTGCTCTCCCAGCAGATATCAGGAAAATTAAAATCACCCATGAGAACCAGGGCGTGCGATCTAGTAGCTTCTGCAAGTTGCCGGAAGAAAGCCTCATCCACCTCATCCCCCTGGTCCGGTGGCCTATAGCAGACTCCCACCACTACATCACTCTTGTTGCTCACACTTCTAAACTTAATCCAGAGACACTCAGGTTTTTCTGCAGTTTCGTACCGGAGCTCTGAGCAGTCATACTGCTCCCTTACATACAGTGCTACTCCCCCATCTTTTCTGCCCTGCCTGTCCTTCCTGAACAGTTTATATCCATCCATGACTGTACTCCAGTCATGTGAGTTATCCCACCAAGTCTCTGTTATTCCAATCACGTCATAATTCCTTGACATCAACAGGACCTCCAGTTCTCCCTGCTTGTTTCCAAGGCTTTGTGCATTCGTATATAAGCACTTGAGATAACCTGCTGATCGCCCCTCATTCTCAGTATGAGGCAGGAGCCCTCCCCTCACAGACGTTCCTGCCTGTGTTTCCTCCCGGTATCCCGCTTTCCCACTTACCTCAGGGCTTTGGTCTCCTTCCCCGGTGAACCTAGTTTAAAGCCCTCCTCACTAGGTTAGCCAGCCTGCTCGCAAAGATGCTCTTCCCTCTCTTCGTAAGATGGAGCCCGTCTCTGCCCAGCACTCCTCCTTCTTGGAACACCATCCCATGAGTACATGGGCTGGGAGCTGCTCTCAGCCCCACCCCACCCTGGGTGGGGGTGGAAGGCTTCCCAGCTCCGCTCCAGGTTCTGGCTTGTCTGGAAGCAGGGCCTCTAGGGGAAAAGGGGAGTAGGCCCTTGTGGGGTAGGGGTTGGGGTGGGACCTCAGGGGGCAGGGCCTCCCACTTTTGGGAGGGCTCTGGTGCCCTTGCTCCAGAGGCAATCCTGGCAATACAAGCCGGGAAGTCTGATTTCAGGACCAGGAAAATTGGATGAAAATATAGTAAAGAACAGAATTATCTGAAAAATAGATGAGTACAGTATGTTGGGGAAGAGTCAACATGGCTTTTGTAAAGGAAAATCACGCCTCACCAATCTATTAGAATTCTTTGATGGGGTTGTGACACGACACCCCCTATTCATCATGGGGGCATGATTATGACAGAATTATGATGCAATTTGTACAAGATGAGTCATTGGGAAAGTTATGATTTGCTGAATGTGATTATCCTCTTTTGGGGCATGTGTCGTTTTTGTATCTGAAGTGATGAATATTGACTATGTACCTGGATTTCATATGTGCTTACTCTGTGTAACACCCACAGCTAGCCTTTCAGGTACAACAATGGAGAAACTCGACAGTGCTGATGGCCCATCAGCAAAGACAATGAACTATGGAAGAGCTTAGCCTTCCTGTAAATGTTTCAGCAAGCCTGTAAATAATGGCTGCCATGACTCAGCAAGGCCATGTGACCAGATCACATGACACGGAACTCCATTTTGGGTACCTGTATTTTTCAGCAAACTGGGCTGGGAATGGAATTTGGAACAAAGGGTTCCTGACATATATTAAAGCTATATAAGGTGGGGTGTGAAATCCCACCTTGTATAGTTCTGAATGAAGAGGGAAAAACGATAACAGAAAATGTGGAAATGGCAGAGGTGCTTAATGACGCCTTTGTTTCGGTTTTCACCAAGAAGGTTGGTGGCGTCTGGATGCCTAACACAGGGAAGGCCAGTGAAAACGGGGTAGGTTCAGATGCTGAAATAGGGAAAGAACAAGTTAAAAGTTACTTGGACAAGTTCGATGTCTTCAAGTCACCAAGGCCTGATGAAATGCATCCCAGAATACTGAAGGAGCTGACTGAGGAGATATCTGAGGCATTAGCTAGTGTCTTTGAAAAGTCACAGAAAAGAGGGCAGATTCCAGAAGACTGGGAAAGAGCACGTAAAGTGCCCATCTATAAAAAGGGAAATAAGGGCAACCCAAGCAATTACAGACCAGTCAGCTTAACTTCTGTACCAGGTAAGATAACGGAGCAAATAATTAAGGAATCAATTTGCAAACACCTAGAAGATAATAAGGTGATGAGTAACAGCCAGCATGGATTTGTCAGGAACAAATCATGTCAAACCAACCTGATAGCTTTCTTTGACAGGGTAACAAGCCTTGTGGACGGGGGGAAGCAGTAGATGTGGTATATCTAGACTCTAGTAAGGCTTTTGATACAGTCTCGAACGACCTTCTCATAAACAAACTAGGGAAATACAACCTAGATGGAGCTATTATAAGGTGGGTGCATAACTGGTTGGATAACCATTCCCAGAGAGTAGTTATCAGTGGTTCACAGTCATGCTGGGAGGGCTTAATGAGTGGGGTTCCTCAGGGATCAGTTCTGGGTCCGGTTCTTTTAAATGTCTTCATCAGTGATGTCGATCATGGCATAGAGAGTACACTTATTAAGTTTGTGGACGATACCAAGCTGGGAGGGGTTGCAAGTGCTCTGGAGGATAGGATGAAAATTCAAAATGATCTGGACAAACTGGAGAAATGGTCTGAGGTAAATAGGATGAAATTCAATAAGGATAAATGCAAAGTACGCCACTTAGGAAGGAACAATCAATTGCACACATTCAACATGGGACTGCCTAGGAAGGAGTGCTGTGGAAAGGGATCTAGGGGTCATAGTGGACCACAAGCTAAATATGAGTCAACAGGGTAACACTGTTGCAAAAACAAAAAAAGCAAACATCATTCTGGGATGTATTAGCAGGAATGTTGAAAGCAAGACACAAGAAGTAATTCTTCCGCTCTACTCCACGCTGATTAGGCCTCAACTGGAGTGTTGTGTCCAGTTCTGGGCGCCACATTGCAAAGAGATGTGGACAAATTGGAGAAGGTCAAGAGAAGAGCAACAAAAATGATCAAAGGTCTAGAAAATATGACCTATGAGGGAAGATTGAAAGAACTGGGTTTGTTTAGTCTGGAAAAGAGAAGACTGACACTGGTCCTAGGCTGGGGAGCTTGAGGTTATTTTGGGTGTAGCCTCTCTGTTGTTGGTTCATGCAGTGGCTGATCATAGTCTACATGCAACTGCAGCTGGCTGCGTCCCTGCCTGTGAGAATACTGGTGTAAGTCTCGGACCGGGAGTGGCCTGCATCTTGTCACAGCAGCACAGGCTGAGAGGGAGCCCAGGCTGGTGAATCAGAGGGCTCAGTCCTAGCCCAGTTCAAGTAGCACTCCGGGGGTACAACCCATCACAGGGGTCAACAAGCACACGGACAAGGGGTTATAGCACACTCCAGTGGCTATAGAGTACTTGGACTTTCAGACAGCCTTTCACAAGGTCCCTCATGAAAGACTCGCAAGAAAAATAAGCTGTCACGGGATAAGAGGGAAGGTCCTCTCCTGGACTGGTAACTGGTTAAAACACAGGACACAAAGGGTAGGAATAAATGGTCCGTTTTTACAGTGGAGAGACGTCCCACAAAGCAATTTAGTCACCTAACTGCCACCTTAGACACCAAAATCCAACATTTCAATCCTCAAGCTCCCAGCTCTGCTGCTGCCTGACCCTGTAAGCGCCTAAACTCCCTAGGTCCCTAAGTTTCTGCTGATGGGTAACCACACAGCTGCCTAAATCCTGACACCCGGCACCTAGCTCATGGTTAGGCCTCAGCAGGACCACACAGTAGGCATTCCCCTACCTATCTCAGGTATGGTGTCTAATCCAGGAGGCAGCCTCTGAGAAGGGAGACGTGGTTGGGCCCCCCACAAAACACAGCTGGAGGAGCCGGTATTTCTGATGTCCCCCAACCCCGTCATATCCCCAATAGTCCAATGGCCAGAGAGCTCCCCCAGTGTATGTCAAAGTCCCACATAAACTAGACCCTGACTTTGACCAAATAGTTCCATCGATGATGACTGAAATTTACAGATTGGCAAAGTAGCAAAAATGCTGCTTGAGAACATATCAGAGTTTGATTTAAGGCTATTTCCTTTGTATAACTTGACACACGATGTTGAGAGTTTTTGCTTTAACGGTTACAAAGATTTACCTTATTGCATCTCGACACCTATTGTCATTAAATAATTATTGTCTGAAACCCCCGTGCCATCATTTTCCTCAATTGAGAAAACTAGAATGGATAAAAAGCTCAATAATAAACATGTTCAAAATGAGAAGAAAGGTAAAAATCAAATTCTCCCAAGAAGCTGAAATATGTAATATGAAATGGAATAGCAGCAAGAAGAAGGCTCGAGAAAGACCCGCTCCATAATCCAGTGGAAGGGGGAATTTGAAACTGGGTCTCCCACCTCCAGGCTGTGTGTCCCAGCTGCTGGTGTCTCAAGGAAGGGCTGACCAGCTTCAGATGCCTGACTCCCAGCAAGGGGTTCCCAGGTGTGGATCCCAGCAAGAGTTGGGCACATCTGTGCAGCCGGGACTTAGATACTGAACTCTGGGAGGAAGGGGTTTAGGCCACACCCCTCACCTCAGCATTTCCTATTGGCTGGATTAGGCAACTGCCCGCTCAGCATGCTGGCTTTTCTGGATCCCGTGCACCGGACAGGGAGCCTGGGCCCCTCACCGATGGTCCGTGGAGACCACTGAGGGTTCGGCATCGCAATACTGAGTCTAAGTCCCCTTGCGGGAGCTAGCCCACAGGGTCTGGCCTAGAACCTAGGTGTTCTGGTTCCCAGTCAATCCCTGTTCAGACCCATGCACCCCACTTCCTTTCCAGTGCTGGGATTAGGAGAGGACCCAGGCATCCTAGCTCCCCAGCCTGTTCACTGAGCCAGGTTGGTTAGGGTCCGTATCACCTACCCAATGTGGATTCTGTCAGAGTGATGCCACAAGAGTCTAATCCAGCGGCGCAGGTCTCTAGGTCGCCCGTGCAGTTGGTTCCTGGCCCTTCGCAAACCTCACACTGCAGACAGGCCCCTAGAGATGGAGAGAGAACATGAGCCACCTGGATTTGTCCCTCCCTCGTCTTCCCCTGGGTTTGATCGACACCAGGTGGGGATCTGGCCCCACTGACTCCAGTGCAGCTACAGCGACAGACCCCAGCAAGGATGAGACAGAAATCTAGTTCCCAGCGTCTTACGCTCTCCTTATTCAGATTCAAATCTGGTTCCTTCCAGGCAAACTTGCAGCGGAAGATCCTCTTTCCCAAATCTCCGCGTTTATTGGCCAGCTGGGAAATGTAACCAGTCCGGGCACGTTTTCAGGGATTCCAACTCCAACCATTGCCTCCCAGCTCCAGAATTGTTTCATACATTGCCCCAGGGACTTGGAACTTCCAGGCATCTCCTCAGGGGCTGTTTCCATTCAGACCTCGCCCCTGTTATTCTGCTGCTTCTCTTTGGTTCTTTAATAAACCATTTCGTAAAACTGGCTGCTCTGGGGTTTTGTGGCATTGGAGAAGTCAGAGCAGATCCTGTAGAAACAGACCCCACTCACCTGTCGCCAGGAGAGCAGCGAGGATGAAGACAGCAAGAGAAGCCTTCATGGTGATGGGGAAGCAGGAGATCGGCGCTGGGGTCTCTGGTGCAGCCAGGTCACCAACTGGGGGAATTATCACAGACGGGCTGAAATGAGATCAGAAGAGAGACTGAACAAGATAACAGAGCAAATAAAAAAGCAATCAGTTTGCAAACACCTACAAAATAATAAGGTGATAAGTACGAGTCAGCATGGATTTGTCAAGAACAAATCGTTTCAAACCAACCTGATAGCTTTCTTTGTTAGGGTAACAAGCCTTGTGGATAGGGGGAAGCGGTAGATGTGGTCTATCTTGACTTTAGTAAGGCTTTTGATACAGTCTCACACGGCCTTCTCATAAACAACTAGGGAAATACAACCTAGGTGGAGCTATTATAAGGTGGGTGCATAACTGGCTGGAAAACCATTGCCAGAGAGTAGTTATCAGTGGTTCACAGTCATGCTGGAAGGGCCTAACGAGTGGGGTCCCGCAGGGATCAGTTCTGGGTCCGGCTCTGTCCAATGTCTTCAGTGATTTAGATCCCTGGTGTTCACACGGCGGGCAGCAGACCGCACGCAGCTCCTCAGGGTAAGCCGCTGGTGGGCCGTGGGAGCCTGTTGATGTTGAGCGTCAGGAGGCAGGGCCGCCTGCAGCTCCCACTGCCCGCGGTTCGCCAGTCTCGTCCAAGGGGAGCTGCAGCTTCCCCGACCCAGCCACTCTTAAAGTCACAGCTGGCGACCCAAACAGACTTTGATACGCAACCCCCTGCTCCCGACAAGGTGACTCTCAGCTGCACACTTTTAACAGCGGTGGCATCCCACGCCCAGGTCATGGATGAGCCTTCAACCTGCCACTGAAACCACGTTTTCCCCTGTACCCTCTCCGTGGTGGTCAGGGCCTGGGTGCCGGCACCAGCACCCCAGGGCCCCCAGTGGGGAGGAGAATTATGCTGCCCCCTCCACTCTACTGAGATTGGGTTTTGCTCCCCACACCACACAACGGTAGAACGTCCCCCACTCCCTTGGGATCATTCACAATTCCACAGAACATCAGGCAGCCCAAAACTGGAGGGCTGGGGGGGAGGGAGGGGGAAGAAATTCCCGTTCCCTCCTAGAGGCAGTAGCTATCTCTGTGATCTCCCCTCACTGCCATGCACTATGCATGGGCGATTCCCCCCCTTAGGGGGGTGTCACAACATTGCCAGTGCTCTCCAGCTGCCTCAGTTTCCCCACTTTCAGCAGACGGCTCAGGCCACCTCCTCCTGCTCTGTTATGTCCCATGTTTTCTGGCAAGGTGGAGGGGACAGAGCTGATTTCCCTGCTCCTGGCTGAAGGAGTCCAGGAGTTTACACGGGAGTCAGCGAGACTCCAATCTTCCATATGTCTCCCGTACGTCTCTTTGCACAGGCTGGGAAGAGAACTGAAGCATAACAGTGTTTCCTTTCGCATACAGCCCATCCCCACTGTTGTTTCTCTCCTTTAGCTACCCCCCTTGCATGCTGGCTCTCGCCTTCATTTGCATCCTTATGGGGCTGGGAGCCAGGACTCCTGGGTTCTATCCCCAGCTCTGGGAGGGGAGTGGGGTCTAGCGGGTTAGAGCAGGAGGGGCTGGAAGCCAGGACTCCTGGGTCTATTCTTACTTCTGGGAGGATAGTGGAGTCTACTGGTTAAAGCATCCCTATACCAGAGGGGTTTCACTTACCAAAAATGCTCCTTCGGGGCACCAGGCTGGGTAATGTTTGCCTGGGCGGGAGTACAAGGTGAGACTGTGAACTGGAAAAGATGTACAATCTCTCCGTCATGTCTCTGTGTCTCTCTCTCTCCTCCTTTAATAGCCGGGCTCAGGTGTACGCTCTGACGTGAGACAGGAACTCCCCATATTCGTCTTTGGCAGGGTCGATACATTTCTGTTCCTGTTGCCAGTGCTGCCCCCTACCCACAGCGCTGTGAGATCCGCAGGGTACGTCCAGATGAATGTACCACAGCTAATGGTACAATCCACCCCTGCCCTTCACCCTTGGGTGCCTTCCAGCATCCTGCCTGGGCTGCTCACAAACAGCTCCCAGTGTGTAAGCCGCACCCTGAGTTTGTGTGTGAAACTGCAGCCTGTCGGCCACACCTGCATTACTGGCTCTCCCCAGCCTGGGTTATATTGCACGGTGATGCCAACGCACCCCCAGTCCCACCTTCTCACACAGAAACGTGTCCTGTGCTACCCAGCCCTCTCCTGAACGACCCAGGCTGATCGAAAGTCTGCCATTTGATTACAAGAAAGTATATGTGCATATTTTATCACCCCAAATGGAGTTTCCCAGACACTTGAGTTCAATCACACTGGCTTATGTAAACAATAAAACAAGTTAATTAACTACAAAGAGGTAGATTTTGGTGAGTACAAGTACTAGGTATAGAAGTCAGAAATGAGTACAGGAAAAACGAAGATAAAACATTTACCAATGACTAACTTAACAAGCTACATTAGACACCAAGCCAGGTTTTTCTCACCATATGCTCACCGCTGGCTGGCTGGATCTATCGGCCAGGAACCTTCCACCAGGCAAAGGAAGCATCCTTGAACTGGTGGATGGTTTCCTCACCATGTGCTTCAGCAAGTTACTCCTTCCTAGGCGGTCATTTCCCATGTTGTATGTGTGCAATTGATTGTTCCTTCCTAAGTGGCATACTTTGCATTTATCCTTATTGAATTTCATCCTATTTACCTCAGACCATTTCTCCAGTTTGTCCAGATCATTTTGAATTTTCATCCTATCCTCCAAAGCACTTGCAACCCTTCCCAGCTTGGTATCGTCCACAAACTTAATAATTGTCCTCTCGATGTCATGATCGACATCATTGATGAAGACAGTTAAAAGAACTGGACCCAGAACAGATCCCTGAGGAACCCCACTTGTTATGCCCTTCCAGCATGACTGTGAACCATTGATAACTACTCTCTGGGAATGTTTATCCAACCAGTTATGCACCCACCTTATAATAGCTCCATCTAGGTTGTATTTCCCTAGTTTATTTATGAGAAGGTCATTCAAGACTGTATCAAAAGCCTTACTAAAGTCTAGATATACCACATCTACCGCTTCCCCACTGTCCACAAGGCTTGTTACCTTGTCAGAGAAAGCTATCAGGTTGGTTTGACATGATTTGTTCCTGACAAATCCATGCTGGCTGTTACTTATCACCTTATTATCTTCTAGGTGTTTGCAAATTGATTCCTTAATTATTTGCTCCATTATCTTACCTGGTACAGAAGTTAAACTGACTGGTCTGTAATTGCCCGGGTTGCCCTTATTTCTCTTTTTATAGATGAGCACTATATGTGCTCTTTTCCAGTCTTCTGGAATCTCCCCTGTCTTCCATGACTTTTCAAAGATACTAGCGAATGCCTCAGATATCTCCTCAGTTAGCTCCTTCATTGTTCCAGGACGTGTTTCATCAGGCCCTGGTGACTTGAAGACATCGAACTTGTCCAAGTCATTTTTAACCTGTTCTTTCCCTATTTCAGCATCTGAACCTACCCCGTTTTCACTGGCCTTCCCTGTGTTAGGCATCCAGACGCCACCAACCTTCTTGGTGAAAACCGAAACAAAGACGTCATTAAGCGCCTCTGCCATTTCCACATTTTTTGTTATTGTTTTTCCTTCTTCATTCAAAGCTATATAAGGTGGGATTTCACACCCCACCTTATATAGCTTTAATATATGTCAGGAACCCTTTGTTCCAAATTCCATTCCCAGCCCAGTTTGCTGAAAAATACAGGTTCCCAAAATGGAGTTCAGTGTCATGTGTTCTGGTCACATGGCCTTGCTGAGTCATGGCAGCCATTATATACAGGCTTGCAGAAACATTTACAGGAAGGCTAAGCTCTTCCATAGTTCATTGTCTTTGCTGATGGGCCATCAGCACTGTCGAGTTTCTCCATTGTTGTACCTGAAAGGCCAGCTGTTGGTGTTACACAGAGTAAGCACATATGAAATCCAGGTACATAGTCAATATTCATAACTTCAGATACAAAAACGACACATGCCCAAAAAAGGATAATCACATTCAGCAAATCATAACTTTCCCAATGACTCCTAATATGACTCATCTTGTACAAATTGCATCATAATTCTGTCATAATCATGCGCCCATGATGAATAGGGGGTGTCGTGTCACAACCCCATCAAAGAATTCTAATAGATTGGTGAAGCGTGATTTTCCTTTACAAAAGCCATGTTGACTCTTCCCCAACATACTGTACTCATCTATTTTTCAGATAATTCTGTTCTTTACGAGAGTTTCATCCAATTTTCCTGGTACTGAAATCAGACTTCCCGGCTTGTATTGCCAGGATTGCCTCTGGAGCAAGGGCACCAGAGCCCTCCCAAAAGTGGGAGGCCCTGGGGCCCCTGCCTCCTGAGGCCCTGCCCCCTGAGGTCCCACCCCAACCCCTCCTTTGCTTCCTTTGCCTTTCAAACGTTATTGATGCAGTTAGTAGAGATGAGGGGAGAGAAATGATTTGGGGCTTTGTTTTTATCTTTTCCCCTTTTTGTGAATCATCTCATGCTGGGGTTCTGGCAAAGCCAACCTGTTCACACAGGAACCCCCTGCTCCTGAACTGCCAAGATGTAAAGTTCTCACTTACACCTTTTTTCCTGCCGCTTAACCAGGTGATAAGTCCATTTGATTTTGTTGACACCGGGCTGAGGTGCTGGCTAGCCTTTTGTCTCTTGGGAAGTGGTCTGATGCTGTTTCCCCACACTTGGAACATGTCTTACGCAGTAGAAAATTATCACTTTACATGCAATGTTGCCACGCATATGTTACCAGGACAATAATATTCAGCAGACTATGAGTTTTGAAATGGTACTTCACAAGGCAGATTTTGTACAAGATTTATCACAGTTTTGTAAAATAGATGAACATAAGGGTAGAATCATAGAACCATAGAACTGGAAGGGATTCTACGAGGTCACCTCCTCCAGTCCCCTGTACTAATGGCCGGACTAAGTAGTATATGCATTATATTAGATGTGCACATACCATTTCTACTAGTAAAATGATGGACATTTTATCAGCCTGTGTTGTTGAGGAGGGGGCTGGGCAGCACAGTACATGCATTGCCGGAGGAGAATCTGGGACTGGGGGTGGGTTAACGTCACCGTGCAACATAACCCAGGCTGGGGAGAGCCAGAGTGCAACTCAGGGGTTTCTGGAAGATGCAGTTTCACACACACACTCAGGGTGCGGCTCGCACACTGGAGGCCATTGGTGAACGGCCCAGGTGGGAGCTACTTCAGCAGGGCATTGGAAGGCACCCAAGGCTCCTCCTGCTGAAGTTTCTCTCCTGATTCCCCACTCAGTGGCCGCACCACACTCCATCCCACCCCGGCTGCATTTGTCTGCAGAGGTCAGAGCAGAGGCAAGTGACAGCAGAAGGTGACCAACAGGCAGCTGGTGGAGCGGTGAGCAGCCGGCCCGCAGAAGAGAGGAACAGAGCAGATGGCTGGCAGGTTGGCCAGCCGGATCAAGTGCTCAAATGGCGGAGCAAGCAAGGTGTCTTCTTCCCCAGGGGGAAGGCGAACTCACACAGATGCACCTCTGAACCCAGGGTCCTCACTGACGAAGGAGAACCACTGAGAGTGGGGTGTGGTGAGGGAGCAGGGAGGGGCACAGGAAAGGAACTTTTGGTTGTAGATCTCGAGAACAGGAGGTGGAAGGCTCTGCCCCACCCACTCTGGGGGGGGAGAGGGGGCATCCTGCTTACAGTTTGATGTTTATGAATCCTGCTTGCAGTATTTTCCCTAATTACTGTCAGGTGACTTCCCTCTTTTCATTAAAAGTTTCTTTCCTATACTCAGACTCTGCTCGTGAGTGGGGAAGTATTGCCTCTCAGAGGTGCCCAGGGGTGGTGTGTAATTTTCCAAGGTTATTGGGTGGAAGACAACATCTACAAGGACCAGCTGGACCTTCCTTAGATACCAGTGAGTAGAGAGGACCTCGTAGAAGAACTGGGTAGAGAAAACAGCCTTGCTTTGAGTCATCAACTAATTCAGTTCAAACAGAGTGTCAGGATAAACAAACACAGGGCTGCCATGAGGGCCCCTGATTTCAAAAGGGCAAACTTTAAAAAACTGAAGGAAATTAGTTCGGGACGTGGACTGGCCCAAAAACTCGAGGATCTGAACGTAGAGGAGGCTGGGAATGACTTTAAGTCAAAGTTGCAGAAGCTCTCTGAAGCCTGGGATGCAGGCGAACAATGTAGGGCCCAGATATGCCACCAATACGTGTTGGTCTTTCAGCCACGCAAACATGGAGGGCACCACGTGGCTGCCAGGATTAGGACGGAGGAGTATTGTATCATAGCAGCAGGTCGGGAGTTATTCTCACTGGCCTGCACCGGAGTGGCCCATAGGAAGAGGGCAAGACACCGATTGTTCTACCCTTGTGCAGACCTAGGGGGCGCCAGCTGCCATGCAGGTGCGTGGAACGCAGAGGTAAGGGGGACCCCATGGTACCAGGGAAAAAAGGGGGAAAGCGAAGGGGTTAACTCTACGTTTGACGGGTGCAGACTGTACTTTGTACCTGTAAACAGTACGAGTATAAATAGATGGTTACAGGGGTGGAGCTCTGGAAATCCCCCTTTTTTATAAGGTAAATGTAACAATGTGATCGGATCATATTGAACATTTCCCCTGTTTCCTTATGGGCTTAGAGCAAAAAAGCTAACCGCCATTGGTTACGTGCTCTCTGGGCTACATTTCATAACGACCCACGGGGTGGTCACGTCACTGACTATCAGCGGTACCGGTAGCAGTCTGTGGTAGCCCATAATCAGACATTCGGGGATAAAAAACTTGCTTGTACTGTCACGACTCCAAATTTCTGCTCTTCCTCGTGTGTCACGCGGTGGCTATTCCTGGCTACTAACGCCTCTTCCCGTTTAAGGAGTGATCGTTTTACCTGCATTCATTGTGCATTGCCACTTACGGAGTTTGCTAAAACAGTATAAATCTCAGGTCAATACTCTTACCTCTGTGTCACAGATCAGTTTGGTAAAATAATATTGAATGGTTGTTAAATATTTAATCATAATCACAGCACCAAGCAGGGTCCTGTTCGCTAATCCATGTACATTAGACATACGTGTACCATGTTAACAGTCTGTTATACCCAGCGCGAGAGCACTTATGTTAATGGGATTATATTGTGTCTTTCCACAGTGCTGTTCACTGGGGTGTCCCACAATGCCTCGGACCGGGACAACTCCGCATTTGGCATAAGTGGGTCAGGAAAGAGTCAAAGCAAGAGACATTTGTCTGATGTCCCAGAACAGCCAACTTTACGTGCAACTGGCTTAAAATGCAGTGCCCATAACGGAGATAAGGAAAGGATCTTAGGAGGCAAATCTGGGCTTTTAGCTAGAAACCCTGCTACACAGAGAAGTGCTTTTTGGGGGTGTATTTTTGAACCACCTGTTCTGTGTAAAGTGAATGGAAAACACTGGGAGAAACAAGCATCCCAGAAAGATCAATCTGGTATAAACTCTTTCCTTTCTGTATTGGCCTATTTTGTCTTCAACAATAAAATTGGCTGAATTTGGTTACTGGGTCAAGGGAACATTTTTCATAACAAACCAGCCATGTAGTCACTGCACTGGATTTTCCCTTCTGAATGGGAGTTTGTTTGGCTCACACCCTATCAAGGGAAAGAGTTGGAAAGGTCATTTGGGATGAATGCTGGTGGCTTTCCACCACCTACAGAGGAAAGGACCAAACCACCTTCTCTTCACTGTCTAGATGGTGAGGTAAAGTATCAGTGTTCTTTATAGTGCTGTATTCATTTGATTAATAATCTTTGATTAAATAATTGCATTGGAGCCTGGTAGGTGACAATCTCGAATCGTTATGAAATTCAGGCAGGCAACAAATTGCAGACCTCAACGTGATTGTCAATAACGGTCATCTGGGCTAAGGACGTATGTTTTCCAATAGGGACTAGGGACAGTCTAAAAATGTTTTATTCTACTGTTATAAAGCCTGAGTGAAGAGCTCACTGCCGTGTTTGTCCGGTGCATTGGGGTGGGGTGAGGAAGAATACAAAAAACAATCAGAAAGCCTCAAAACAGGTTAAATAAAATAAGAAAAAAAGTTGGCCGGCAATGGGAAAACACTAAAGAACTGTATAATAAACAGTATTATTGATGAAGGGGCTGCTGTTCTGCATGAAGAGCGATGAATAAAGCAGCCCTTGGAAATCTGTTTGTCAATGGGTTAAAAAGAAAGCAGAGGGGAAAAGATAAAGTGCACACAACGAATCAGGAGACTCTTTCGTTTGCGCAGGTGGCAAAATGTAACAGTAACTTTGTGCTGGCTCTCGGCGTACAGCACAATGCGAGAACAAAGATACAAAGGCAAACTGCCAAAACCAGGCTCTTGCTGGCTGGCAGGAAATCACAGGAAATCATGCAACAGCCAGAGGGGGATTAAAGGAGCAAAATAGAGAATTAAAGCAACAAAGAGAGGGGGTGAGTAAATGAAATACCTCCTTGTCTTGTCAGGCACAGGAGTAGGAGAATTTCATGCACAGAGCTGTCGGCAAGCTAAAGAGAAGGGAAAGGTCAGATTGTTCAGAACAGTCTCCAATCCCATTTCCCCGACCTCTGATGGTTTTTTCTCTCTCTTAAACTTATTTGTAGCTATGGTGGGTTTATGCCGCTGCTCCCTCTCTGCTCCCCTTGCTGGCTTTTCTCCTTCTGTGGGTTTTGGAAATTCTCAAATACCTGCCTTCTAAACTTCTTTAATGGGTACCCACTTGGTCTTACCTATTCCTACTGTCTTACATGGTTTCTCTCAACGTAAAGCAACCTGACAGTGTTTTTGTGTAAGGAGGGGGGAGAGTTCAGGTTCTTTCCTCCGTGGCATGTTACTGTCTACAGAACTGTGACTGGTTTATTTTGTTATTTCAAATCATAGAATCATAGAATATCAGGGTTGGAAGGGATGTCAGGAGGTATCTAGTCCAACGCCCTGCTCAAAGCAGGACCAATCCCCAACTAAATCATCCCAGCCAGGGCTTGGTCAAGCCTGACCTTAAAAACTTCTAAGGAAGGAGATTCCACCACCTCCCTAGGTAACACATTCCTCTGTTTCACCACCCTCCTAGTGAAAAAGTTTTTCCTAATATCCAACCTAAACCACCCCCACTGCAATTTGAGACCATTACTCCTTGTTCTGTCATCTGCGACCACTGAGAATAGTCTAGATCCATCCTCTTTGGAACCCCCTTTCAGGTAGTTGAAAGCAGCTATCAAATCCCCCCTCGTTCTTCTCTTCCGCAGACTAAACAATCCCAGTTCCCTCAGCCTCTCCTCATAAGTCATGTGTTCCAGTCCCCTAATCATTTTTGTTGCCCTCCGCTGGACATTTTCCAATTTTTCCACCTCCTTCTTGTAGTGTGGGGCCCAAAACTGGACACAGTACTCCAGATGAGGCCTCACCAATGTCGAATAGAGGGGAACGATCACGTCCCTCGATCTGCTGGCAATGCCCCTACTTATACATCCCAAAATGCCATTGGCCTTCTTGACAACAAGGTCACACTGTTGACTCATATCCAGCTTCTCGTCCACTGTAACCCCTAGGTCCTTTTCCGCAGAACTGCTGCCGAGCCATTCGGTCCCTAGTCTGTAGCGGTGCATGGGATTCTTCCATCCTAAATGCAGGACTCTGCACGTGTCCTTGTTGAACCTCATCAGATTTCTTTTGGCCCAATCCTCTCATTTGTCTAGGTCCCTCTGTATCCTATCCCTACCCTCCAGCGTATCTACCTCTCCTCCCAGTTTAGTGTCATCTGCAAACTTGCTGAGGGTGCAATCCACACCATCCTCCAGATCATTTATGAAGATATTGAACAAAACCGGCCCCAGCACCAACCCTTGGGGCATTCCACTTGATACCAGCTGCCAACTAGACATGGAGCCATTGATCAATACCCGTTGAGCCCGACAATCTAGCCAACTTTCTATCCACCTTATAGTCCATAAATAAAGAAAACAACCCCACCTGTGTTAATTTGGTTCACTTTTAGATTTTGGGACCGTGTGTTTTGTCTGCAAAGGTTTCTCTTGTCTCAATCCGGGTTTTCCCCCACTCCCTCTGTTTTTAAAGAAAAGCTCACAGGTCTGATTTTGCAAAGAGTTAAAAAGGAGAGGACGGAGAAAATAAATCGTTTGATGTCAATGGTAAAACCTACCTGTGTGGCACTCAGCCCTGTAAAACCACAATGCTTCATCTGTAAAAAATACAGTGTCATCCAAACTAAGGAAACAGATGTGAGCAGATATCAAGTGTGAAAAATCGGGACAGGGGGTGGAGGGTAATAGGAGCCCATATTAAAAAAAAGCCCCAAATATCAGGACTGTCCCTATAAAATCAGGACATCTGGTCACCCTAGGTGCAAATAAAAATAAAATAAAATAATAATTAACAAAGTACCAAAATGCTAATGTAAGCAGTGTCAGGAGGAGCTCCACCCTGACACCTGGTGGTGAGGTGTGGCAAGTTGTGGAAAAGAACTTCAGGGGCCGATCTCATTTGCATAGGCACACCCACCCCGCCTAGAATGAGGCCATAGCTGCCCAGATGGTCACTTTGGCTGCTGTGGGATCCCCAGTGTCTCTGTTATTGGGGCGGGAAGAGTAAATTGTTATTACCCTGATTATGGGAACTGTGCTTGGAACTGTACTTGGCCTTTTGTTATGATGGAGGGACACACCATCAACTAAGTAGCACTCGCTAGGCAAGGGACATGGGTTCCAAAAGTCTGTGAATTGAGAGAGGTTGGGGACAAGTATTAATACTTGGTGGTATGGGTCCCTTAGTGAGGGCCTTATATGCTAATTGTGCTTCCTCCTCTCTCCACTATAGAATATCAGAGCTAATTTTGATTCCATTAGGAGTCTAGTTACAGGCTGCTGAGCTGAATTCACTTTGGGCTAATGGTGCACCAGCCCTGGGCCTCCCCTACTACAAGCTGAAATCACAAAAGAGCTGAACTGACTAAGAGCTGCAATCACTGAGTGTTGTGTTAAGTAGTGGGGGAGCCTGAAGATATACTGCGGAGCAGTTTGCAGGATGGCTGGAGTGCCTTGTGGACAGGTTGGCGGAGCAGTTTGTAGGATGGCGGGAGCTGCTGGTGGGCCGTGGAGCGGAGCTGAGCAAAGCAGTTTGTGGGGCGGCTGGCGGAGCGGAGCGAAGGCCTATGGAGCTGTGGGGCGGTCAGCTTCAGATCATGTAAGGTGCCTCTTACCCCCACCCCCATCTCCACCCAGGTTGGGAAGTAAAGCTCTGCAGATCAACTTTCGAACTCTGGGGCTGCCTTGACCAGGGACAGAGACTTTTGAGTCATTGGACTTTGGGTTATTTGGGGTTGCTGGACTCAAGAACCAAAGGGAAAGGACACGCCCCAATTTGCTTGGGGTGGGTTTTTTGCTCATGGGTTGTGTTATGAATCCTGTTGGTGGTGTTTCCCCAACATAATGCCACGTTGTTTCTCTCTGTTATTAGAAGGGTTTTTTGCTACACTCAGACTCTGTGCTTGCGAGAGGGGAAGTATTGCCTCTTGGAGGCGCCCAGCGGGGGTGGTATATATTTGTCCCAGGTCACTGGGTGGGGGCTCGAGCCGGTTTGCATTGTGTTATTGGAATGGATCCCCTAGATATTGAACCCGGCCCTTGTTGCTGCCAACTCAGGAAAGCAGACTTCGACTCCCTCAGGGAGCGGATGGGTAGGATCCCCTGGGGGACTAACATGAAGGGGAAAGGAGTCCAGGAGAGATGGCTGTATTTCAAGGAATCCCTGTTGAGATTACAGGGACAAACCATCCCAATGAGTCGAAAGAAGAGTAAATATGGCAGGCGACCAGCTTGGCTTAACGGTGAAATCCTAGCGGATCTTAAACATAAAAAAGAAGCTTACAAGAAGTGGAAGGTTGGACATATGACCAAGGAAGAGTATAAAAATATTGCTCGGGCATGTAGGAATGAAATCAGGAGGGCCAAATCGCACCTGGAGCTGCAGCTAGCAAGAAATGTCAAGAGTAACAAGAAGGGTTTCTTCAGGTATGTTGGCAACAAGAAGAAAGCCAAGGAAAGTGTGGGCCCCTTACTGAATGAGGGAGGCAACCTAGTGACAGAGGATGTGGAAAAAGCTAATGTGCTCAATGCTTTTTTTGCCTCTGTCTTCACTAACAAGGACAGCTCCCAGACTGCTGCGCTGGGCATCACAACATGGGGAGTAGATGGCCAGCCCTCTGTGGAGAAAGAGGTGGTTAGGGACTATTTAGAAAAGCTGGACGTGCACAAGTCCATGGGGCCGGACGAGTTGCATCCGAGAGTGCTAAAGGAATTGGCGAATGTGATTGCAGAGCCATTGGCCATTATCTTTGAAAACTCGTGGCGAACGGGGGAAGTCCCGGATGACTGGAAAAAGGCTAATGTAGTGCCCATCTTTAAAAAAGGGAAGAAGGAGGATCCTGGGAACTACAGGCCAGTCAGCCTCACCTCAGTCCCCGGAAAAATCATGGAGCAGGTCCTCAAGGAATCAATCCTGAAGCACTTACATGACAGGAAAGTGATCACGAACAGTCAGCATGGATTCACCAAGGGAAGGTCATGCCTGACTAATCTAATCGCCTTCTATGATGAGATTACTGGTTCTGTGGATGAAGGGAAAGCAGTGGATGTATTGTTTCTTGACTTTAGCAAAGCTTTTGACACGGTCTCCCACAGTATTCTTGTCAGCAAGTTAAAGAAGTATGGGCTGGATGAATGCACTATAAGGTGGGTAGAAAGTTGGCTAGATTGTCGGGCTCAACGGGTAGTGATCAATGGCTCCATGTCTAGTTGGCAGCCAGTATCAAGTGGAGTGCCCCAGGGGTCGGTCCTGGGGCCGGTTTTGTTCAATATCTTCATAAATGATCTGGAGGATGGTGTGGATTGCACTCTCAGCAAATTTGCGGATGATACTAAACTGGGAGGAGTGGTAGATACGCTGGAGGGCAGGGATAGGATACAGAGGGACCTAGACAAATTGGAGGATTGGGCCAAAAGAAACCTGATGAGGTTCAATAAGGATAAGTGCAGGGTCCTGCACTTAGGACGGAAGAACCCAATGCACAGCTACAGACTAGGGACCGAATGGCTAGGCAGCAGTTCTGCGGAAAAGGACCTAGGGGTTACAGTGGACGAGAAGCTGGATATGAGTCAGCAGTGTGCCCTTGTTGCCAAGAAGGCCAATGGCATTTTGGGATGTATAAGTAGGGGCATAGCGAGCAGATCGAGGGACGTGATCATTCCCCTCTATTCGACACTGGTGAGGCCTCATCTGGAGTACTGTGTTCAGTTTTGGGCCCCACACTACAAGAAGGATGTGGATAAATTGGAGAGAGTCCAGCGAAGGGCAACAAAAATGATTAGGGGTCTGGAACACGTGACTTATGAGGAGAGGCTGAGGGAACTGGGATTGTTTCATCTGCAGAAGAGAAGAACGAGGGGGGATTTGATAGCTGCTTTCAACTACCTGAGAGGTGGTTCCAGAGAGGATGGTTCTAGACTATTCTCAGTGGTAGAAGAGGACAGGACAAGGAGTAATGGTCTCAAGTTGTAGTGGGGGAGGTTTAGATTGGATATTAGGAAAAACTTTTTCACTAGGAGGGTGGTGAAACACTGGAATGCGTTACCTAGGGAGGTGGTAGAATCTCCTTCCTTAGAAGTTTTTAAGGTCAGGCTTGACAAAGCCCTGGCTGGGATGATTTGATTGGGGATTGGTCCTGCTTTGAGCAGGGGGTTGGACTAGATGACCTCCTGAGGTCCCTTCCAACCCTGATATTCTATGATTCTATGAACTCTGACGGGCAGAAGGGTTACACTAAAAATAAAAGGGCTTACTTAAGTATAGTAAAACTAATAATTTTAACTCTTTTTAAGTCCTAAGGTCAAGCATGTAATATCCTTTTCGAGCAACAAAATATAATATGACTTTCAAGCAACAAAATGGTCACTATTGTTTTTTAAATCCTCGCATAACTATTAAACGCTCGCCCCTTTTTCGATATAGCTGTATTCACAAGGTAAGAGCAATGTAAATTGCTGAACGTCAATTCAACTAGTACAATTAAAGCGGCAAAGGAATTAATAATAAATGGAATGAGCTTTGATTGAAAGATTTAAATAAAGGGTCAC
Source organism: Natator depressus (assembly GCF_965152275.1). Classification (NCBI taxonomy): domain Eukaryota; kingdom Metazoa; phylum Chordata; order Testudines; family Cheloniidae; genus Natator; species Natator depressus. The sequence continues at coordinate 18,867,555 of NC_134257.1, forward strand.
CAGCCTCATCAATTATTTAGTTTTTTGTTTGTTTTCTAACATGCATTGTTTTCATTCATTGTTCTCTAAGTGGAGCAACATTTGTCTTGTCCTATACATGGGTTATGTGTTTGTGTGGGTCACATCATTATTTTGCTGCTTCTTCTTGCAACAATATCATCCGTAGCCCTGTTTCACAATTACCCTTCCTCTTCCGTGGGCGGGGGAAGCGGGCTCTGTTATTGTCTAGCTACCCCCTGTCTGATAATAACTCGTACCTGGCCATGGGTACCTCAGAGGAGCGCTTGGAGCTGTCAATAAGCTGGTGAAGCTGCCACAAGAGGCTGATGTGAAATGTCACCCAGCCAAGGCGCGTCTCCTCGCTCAGTTTCCTTTGAGAAATTACATTGTCTAGAGACAAACAGACACCCGCTCAACAGCAGGGAGACCGACGTTTGCATTCACCTTTGCCTGTCCGTGTATGTGCCTTAAAATCGATTCTAGGCCTTATGGGCCACAGCAGAAATGTTAGACCCTCCTCAGCCAAAGTGGTGCTGGACATCGGACCGCACAAAGGCAGTTGCCGTTACGGAAAAAACCTGTAACTTCTGCCGCGGTTCTGGTCCCGCCAAACCTTTCCATCAGGAGGTTACTACAAACAAAACCGAGCTATGGTACGCTCCACTCAGCCCAGGACGTGACTCTCTGCTGTGGTGTGCGCACGGAAACGCTTCGCCTCGCCTCGTCTGCACTTGCTTTTCCTGTCTAACTCGACGGGGTTCTGTCCCACCCTGGCAGAATTCCTCCCCTTCTGGAGGAAAACGAAGGAGAAAGAAGGAAATGTCCTTCCAAGAATTGAGTTTTTCATTTTCAACATCAAAAGTTTTTGATGGAAAAATTTGAGCCAGTTCCATCTGTGGCTGCATTTCAACGGGAGCTGGTTGCAGATGGCCTGAGATACTTCAAAAGGTTTTTTTCCCCTGCTGATAATAGCTCCTCTTAATTAATTAGCCTCTTACAGTTGGTATGGGTACTTCCACCTTTTCATGTTCTCTGTATGTATAAATATCTTCGGACTATATGTTCCATTCTATACATCCGATGAAGTGAGCTGTAGCCCACGAAAGCTTATGCTCTAATAAATTTGTTAGTCTCTAAGGTGCCACAAGTCCTCCTGTTCTTTTTTCCCAGGGTAGGAATTCAAACCGGCACCTCCCAAACTCAGGGCACTGTTCCCAGCTCTGTTACAAAACCTCCCTCGCTGACCTTGGCCGACAGTTTCCAAAGCGGCCTGTGATTTATGTTCCCCTTCTCTAGGGGTGCTGCCAGTGGCAGAAGAGGCAGGTGCTTGTTGAGATGGATGTAAACAGGCTTGGAAGGATAAGATTCTCATCGGTAAACATCAATCAACGTCGATTTCCAGACCAGACACACCCAACCCAAGGAATAGATATTTGCAACAAAATCATAAAATTTTCCAACAGTAAGAAAAATGCTTGTTGAGAACTTATGAGAGTTTGATTTGAGGCTCTTTGCTTTGCCTATTCTGACCGGTGATGTTGACACTTTGTGCTTTAACAGTTAGAAAACTTTAACTTTTTGAATCTCAGCATCGACTGTCATTACATCATTATGGCCCCGTCATTTCCCACAACTGTGAACATTTAAATGGATAAAAATAGAAAAAAAAAAGCTTTAAAAACCTTTCAATATTGTCCACTGAAATTTTAAAAAAATAAAATTCAGCCAAGGCTAGATATAAAAAGATTCTTAATTGAGAATTGTCTCTGCTTTGTTTTATTCAGTGCAACAAAATAAAGGGGAAGCGAATCCAGGCGGGAGCCCAGAGCCCCTGGGAGGGGTGAACAGCTGCAGAGAGGGGCAGACGCAAGCGGCAGGGACGTTATTGAGTGTCGCGTGGCCATTGCACAGGTGGGGGATCAGCAGAGGAGCGGCAGGAGGTGGAGCCCAGCCAGGTCTGGGATGAGGAGCCCGGCTGGTCCCCGAGCTGTGCTGGCTGCTTTGCTGGGCACAGAAGGACTCGGTAGCACCTTCATGGCTGTTCCACCTGCATGAGAGTGGGGGGAAAGGAGGCCATCAAAGCTGGACTAGGACACAACGCCCTCCCCCGCCTCAGCTCTGCTCTTGGGAGACCCACCTCGGCCCTGCGATCCAACCATCTCCCCATCTGCTCTGCTCCCCCTGGCCTTTCTGGGCCAGACTGGCCTCCCCCTTTTCCTCTGCCCTGACACAGACTCACTGTGTGTCCTTGAGCAAGTCACTTGCACCCCTGATTTAGATCCCACCGATGACACCTGGATTAGATCCAGCCAGTTTTAGCCCCCACCCTGCTCACCTAGCAAAGCAGCAGCTCACTGTTGGTGTCAGGAGTGGGCTCTTTATGATGTTTTGTGGGGACTCAAGTCACCATGATGGGACTCAGGAAACCTAGGTTAAATTCCCAGCTCTGCCCCAGCCTCCCTGTGTGGCCTTGGACATGTTTCCTCATAAGGCTGTGTCTCAGTTCCCCCATCTATGAAATGGGTAAAATGCTCCTTCTTTTGTCTGTTTAGATTGCAAACTCTTAGTGACAGTCCTGTCCCCAGTGAACTTGTTCAATACCTGGCACAACAAGGGTCTCCAAACTCAGTCAGGGTCTGTGCAGCACCTGGCATCCCAGGGGCTCCCAATACTAATCCAGGCCCTACCACAAAGAGTTTACAGATTAAACTATATCTAGGCAAAAGATGGGAGGAGGAAAGGAGAGGGAAAGTCACTGGCCCTAGGTCACACAGGAGCCAGCGCTAGGAATAGGACCCAGGTATCCTGATCACCAGCCAATATCTTTACTCAGCAGACCCCACAGCATCCTGTCCTATGGTAGGAATTGGGGACAGATGTGAGACCTGGGTCCAAAAGCCTGTACTGAACCATATGACAACCATGGATGGACTCTGGCAACAACAAGTGGTAAGTGGTTTTCACAGGGAACCTCTAGGGTGACATTAATGCAAATTCCCCACCTCTGGTTATTCCAGAACCAGCCTTGTGAAGCTATGCCATGAGGATGGGGCCCTTGTCTGATGATTCCTGGGACATGAAACCAAGACAAAAGGCCCCTGTTGGAGGAAGGAACGACTGAGCTAGTCATCGGGACTCTGGTGCTGAGTCTGTGACCAGTATCAATGTGTAACCACAAGAAAACCCTAGGTGTCAACCCGCAAGACTAGGTGAATGAAGGTGCTGACTTAGGAAGCACTGTGGGGTAGCTGACAACTGTGGGCTGTTCAAACTTCCTGCAAAGAGGCGTGGCACTGGGGGGGAGGGGTTTGCAGGGGCTATAGCCACTCCAAAATTTTCCATAGCCACGTCTCCTTGCGCAAAGAGCGGCATGGTTCCCACCCTTACTTCTGCGCTGCCAGGGGCGGTGGCGCTGCCTTCGGAGCTGGAGGTCCGGACAGCAGCGGCTGCTACCGGCCTCCCAGCTCTGAATGTGGACAATGTCCAGGGCTGGCCTTTCGGGACAATGGTGCTCTGGGGAAACAGGGCAGGGGTGACCCGTCCCCTGTTGGCTGAAGAGTGATGTGGGCAGGAAGAGCAGGGTGGGTGGTGCAGAGCTTCCTACGGCTGGGGGGGTTTCCTGGAGGTGGGTCTGACGTGGTCCGTGCTGGGGAAGAAGAAGGCAGGGGGGTATATGTATAAAGCAGCCCTCCATTTTTCTGTCCGCCCCCCGCCCCACCGGGAAGAGGTTGTTGTCACCCCTGCCTTAGGGACAAAGGGCAAGCTGACGCCTCAGCCACGTGCCGACCCGGGCAATGGGCCATTCGCTGCTAAGCGGCCGCTCTTTGGCCTTGTCGACACTACAAAATTTAGTCGGCAAAAGGCAGCTTTTGTCCGCAAAGCAGCAGAGGTGCAGCTGCAACGCCACGGTTTGGGCAGGAGAACTGCCGCCCCCCTTGACGAGAGGACTCGGGCTTTTTGCGGCCCAGTTAAAGTGACACAGTGTCAGCCCGCTATGTCGCCGTAACTGGCCTCCCCCAGTATCCCACAATGCCCTCCATGGCCGCTCCGTTCCCTGTTTGGATCTCAGCTGCCCTGCAGGCATACGCCCGTCCCAGGGCTGCCGACACAATTGCCAGGCCCCTGAGCAAGGCGTGGGGGATGTGGCTCCTGGCCCCCGGAAGGGGCGGGGTCTTGGGAAGAAGGGGTGGGGGAGCGAAGCGCTTCAGTGCTGCCCGACCTGCACCGCCCGGCGCTCCAGCGGCGATTTAAGGGGCCCAGGCTCCGGCCGCAGCGACTACCGCAGTACTGGCAGTGGCAGCCAGGAGCCCTGGGCCCTTTTAAATCTCCTGGTCCCGGGGCAGCTGCCCCTTTGGCCCTCCCCCCGGTCAGCAGCCCTGCGCGACAGGGGATGGGTCACTGGATGGTTCCCTGTTCTGTTCACTCCCTCTGGGGCACCGGGCACTGGCCACTGTCGGAAGACAGGACACTGGGCTAGAGGGACCTTGGCTCTGACCCCGTCTGGCCGTTCGTATGTTCTTATGACCCCTCTCCTTTCAAAGCTCCAGGAACTTCTGACAACGATGAAAGCAAATTTTAAACTCAGGTCCTGTAGACTAACATCTTCGGAGTAAATATGACAGTGATGCCCAGCTGGTTTTGCCAGTAAATTCAGATACTAACTGTATATACCTGGGGTTTGGCAAATGCCTGTGAAATGGCTTAATTACTCCTTGAATGGCTCTTTGGCAGCGTCAGTGTTGTGCTGATAGGGCTGGCAGGCTGGAGGCTTTTTCACTTGTAAGTTACTAGATCCCCTCTGGAGGAAGACTCCCCAGGCTGCAGGAGCCAGCGGTGGGAGCCTGCAGGAAGGGTCAGACCAGGGATAGGAAGAGGCAGAAGGGTGGACAATAAGACCCAGGGGTGTCCCAAATTTTTGGGTGCCCTGTGCAGCCGTGTATCCTGCGTATGCCTAAGGAGGTCCTGGCGTGAGGACACACGCTCCGTCAACACACGTGCTGTTTCTGTCTCTCTCTCCCCCCACCACGCTCCCTGTCACGTACTCCCCCCGCCTCCCCATTGAAAAGTGGCTGGCAATCTGCCCACGGAAGGATGGGATTGAGACAGCGGCATCCTGTGACGCGGTCCCAGCCCCACAAGGCACTGCAAACCCTTCCCACAGCACCCTGCAGCCGGTTGCACAGCGGGCTGGCTGCCCTCCGTGCCCTGCTCTCCGTGGCCGTGCGAGAGCTGCTAGCGTGGCTGCACGCCACCGACACGTGGAGTTCATTCCAGCCGCACAACTTCTGTCGACAAACCTCCATAGCGCAGACCAGGCCTTTGGCAGGAGATGGGGCAGGGGTGGAAAACCTACCGGCAAGATTACATGCGAGTCGACAAGAAAGCGCGGCGTGCTCGTCCACACAGACACGAGAGAAGCTTCAGCAGGAGGACCCCAGCGAGGGCTGAGAGGAGGAGCCCGGCTAATCCCGTGCCAGCCGTCTCGCAGGCGGTGGTGCACATGTCCATGACTGGAACTACACTGTCCCCTGGGACGACATCAAATGCCTTCAGTAGCATGGCACAGTAGGACTTGGTAGCGCAACCGTGAAGGATGTCGAACGGGTCATCTCCACCTGCGTGTGTGTGGGGAGAAAGCAGGCGATTGGCATCCGGGGAGCCTCTCCACTGCACAAGCTGGTGTGGGGCACAACGACCGCCCCCTCCTCTGCTCCTCAGAGCCCCATCTAGGCCCCCACAGCCATAATTTCCCCACTGGCTCTGCTCCCCGCAGCCCGTCTGGTCCTAGATGGCCTCTCCCTGCTCCTCTGCTGTGGCAGACACACTGTGTCTCCTTGAGCAAGTCACTTGCAGCCCCAATCCAGAGCCCACCGACAACACCCGGACTGGGCTTGAATTAGCCCCACCACTCATCCAGCAAAGCAGCAGCTCAGTGCAGGTGGCAGGAGTGGGATCTCTGAGAGGTTTAGTGGGGAATTAAGGCAACTTGATGGGACTTGGGAAAATTACGCTTAATTCCCAGTTCTGCCCCAGCCTTCCTGTGTGACCTTGGACAAGTCACCACATTGCTCTGTGCCTCAGTTTCCCCAGCTGTAAAACAGAGAGAACACTGCTTCCTTTGCCTGTGTAGATCACAAGCTCTTTGGCGCACGGACTGTCACCATGAACTTGGCACAAGGAGGGTCTCCCATCTCGGTCGGGGTCTGTGCAGCGCACCAGGAGCTCCCAATACTAAGCCAGGCCCCACCACAAAGAGTTTACAGATTAAACTCTATCTGGGCAAAATATGGGAGGGGCAATGGAGGCAAAGAAAGGGGAAGTCAATGGCCCAAGGTCACACAGGAGCCAGCACTGGGAATAGGACCCAGGTGTCCTGATCTCCAGCTGATATCTTTACCCAGCAGACCCCACAGCATCCTGTCCTAGAGTAGGAGTTTGGGACAGATGTGAGACCTGGGGTCCAGAGGCCTGTACTGAGCCATGTGCCAGCCAGGGATGGACTCTTGGATCAAGAAGTGGTAAGTGGTTTTCCCCGGGGAATCTCTAGGGTAACATTAATGCAAATTCCCCACATCCGGTTACTCCAAAACCAACCTCGTGAAGCTACACTGGGAGGGGGGCACCCTTCTCTTCTCCCCTGAAACATGAGGCCAAGAACAAAGGTCCAAGCCATGGGAAGGAACGAATGAGCTATTCATCGGAGCTCTGGGGCTGACTCAGGGATGGTTATGAACTTGTAACAACAAGGAAAACCCAGAATAATTTAACGGAAGTTACCACGTGCCTTTTCTTTTGATTGAGTAGAAACATTGGGTCTCAGCTCCAGTACACTCTATGGTCCCTTGCTGGCAATAACTTGAGTTTGAGAAGATGCAGCCCCGGCAGCTCCGGCCATTGGGTTTGGTGTCGGCCGGGGGCACTGGGAAGAAGCGGAGCAAACACAGTCAGCTTGGGGGACGAGCCCCAGGACAGGTCGGGGCCGGGAGAGCAGCTGGGGGCTGCACAGCTCAGCCCCGGGGGCCCCCTGCAGGGGGAGCTGTAGCTCCGGGGACGCCGGGGGCAGCAGGGGCGGGGGAGGGGTTTGCAGCAGGGAGCCCTGGACCCCGCCCCGGGTGGGATCAGATGGGTTCACACCCTGTGGGAGCCTAGAGCCCCGCCCACTAAACTCCACCCAGCGTTATTCAATGGTGCCCCCCCTGCAAGGCGGGAGGACCAGTCGCAGGAAGTTATCGTGGGGCAGGTTCCAGGGAACGGGAGGTGCAGGGGATGGGGGAGGAGAGGCAGAGGTGGGGAGACGTACATGGAACCGCGGTTGCTCTGCAGGCGTCTCCCACGCAGCAGGAGATGCTCATCCTTACTGTCTCTCCATTCCAGTATGTGATAGAGAGGAGGCCGGCTTTACATTGGATGGGTGTCGCACAGGTCTTGGTAAGGTTCTGAGACTTCACGCCCACTGCACAGAAGGCGAGACAGAGATTTATTCCCCTTCCACTCCTACACCGTCGACACCCACTGCACAACGACGGCCATAATCCTCGCTCTACCCATTGGGAAACTCAGCCACAGGGAGGGGGAAGGAAGTTCAGAAATTGCAGCACTCTACCTGCGGTTTATAACCTACCGCTTAAGCCAGCCTCTGCACCACATGACTGGTGGGTAGGTCGTGTAATGGCAATTTTAAAAAAGGCTCGAGAGGCGATCCTGGCAATTGCAGGCCAGTGAGCCTAACTTCAGTGCCAGGCAAATAGGTTGAAACTACAGTAAAGAACAGAATTATCAGACACATAGGTTAACAGGATTTTTTGGGGAAGAGTCAATATGGCTTTTGTAAGGGGAAGTCATGCCTCACCAATCTATTAGAATTCTTTGAGGGGAGCAACAAACATAGTTTACTTGGACTTTCAGAAAGCCTCCGAGAAGGTCCCTCATCTTATGCAAGCTAAGCTGTCATGGGAGAAGTGGGAAGGTCCTCTCATGGATAAGTAACTTGTTAAAAGACAGGAAACAGAAAAGAAACAGGGTAAGAGTAAATGGTCAATTTTCACAGCGGGGTCCCCCAGGGATCTGTACTGAGACCAGAGCACTCCAACTGGGTCATTAATGATCTGCAAAACAGAGATGTGGTGAAGTTTGCAGACGATACAAAATTAGTCAAGAGAGTTATGCCCAAAGCAGAGTGCAAGAAGTCACAAAGGGATCTCGCAAAACTGGGTGACAAAATGGCAGATGAAATTCAATATTGATAAATGAAAACTAATACACATCCCAGCTCTACATACAAAATGAGGGGTCTAAATTAGCTGTTACCACTCTAGAAAGAGATGTTGGCGTCATCATGGACAGTTCTCTGGGCAGGAGCTCCATGTGCAGTGGCAGTCAAAAGAGCGAACAGAATGCTAGGAACCATGAGCAAAGGGATCGATAATATGACAGAAAATATTATAATGCCACTAGATAAATCCATGAGATGCCCACTTATTGAATAGTGCCTGCAGTTCTGGTCACCCCAGTGCAATATTAGAATTGGAAAAAGAGCAGAGAAAGGCAACCAAAACGATAGGGGGGTAGAACAGGTTCCACACGAGGAGAGATTAATAAGAGTGGGACTGTTCAGCTTGCAAAAGAGATGCCTAAGGGGGGACATGATTGAGGTCTATAAACCCATAACCGGTGTAGAGAAAGTGAAGAGGGAAGTGTTATTTATCCCTTTATATAACACAAGATCCAGGGGTCGCCCAATGAAACTAATAGGCAGCAGGTTTTAAACAAACAAAAGGAAGTATTTCTTCACACAACATACAGTCAACCTGTGGAACTCACTGCCAGGGGATGTTGTGAAAGTCAAAGTATAACTGGGTTCCAAAAGGAGCTAGATACATTCTTTGAGAGTAGGTTCATCAATGGCTATTGGCCAAGATGGTTAGGGACACAACCTCATGATCTGGGTGAGCCTAAACCTCTGACTGCCAGAAGCTGGGACCGGATGACAGGGATCACTCAAAATTGCTTGAACTGTTCAGTCCCTCGGAAGCACTGACAGCCTTAAAATGTACACGTCAGCAAAGTAAGAACGACGCTGCTTGAGAACATGCTGGAGTTGGATTTACGGCGATTTATGCTGTGCACGTTTGTAGCTGACGTTGACAGTTGATGTTTGTGTTTTAAGGTTATAAAGCTTGAATTTTTTGAATCACAACATCTGCTGTTATTCCCCAATTATTGTCTGAAAAGCCCCACCCCTGCCACGCTCAATCATTTCCTGAAACTTTGAAAACTTCAGTAGATAAAAACTGAGAAAAAATCCTTAAAACTAACCATTGTCAGAATGATAAACCAGATCCAAACTGAATTCAGCCAAGATTACCTATTTAATCCTCCACCACTGCCTTTTGTAAGGAAGAGCTGGCCCAGTTCAGACTCCAGACAAGGGGTTCCGAGTTCTGGACCCCAAACAGAGCTGGGCACCTCCGTGCAGCCAGGACTTAGGTGCCAAACTCTGGGAGAGGGGCAGGGCTTAGCTCCCTGCTCAGCATGCTGGCTTTTGTGGATCCCTTTCAAAGGTGCTTCTCTCTCCCTAGGTGCCGTATGGGCAGCCTGGGCCCCTGACCCAGAGTCCATGGAGACCACTGGCTGGCTACTGTCCTGGGAGCCAGGCATTGCAATGCTGGGCCTAAATCCCCTTTGGGGACCTAGCCCACAGGGCCTGGCATAGAACCCAGTCAACCACTGCTCAGATCCATTCACCCCACTCCCTTCCCACAGCTGGGACTAGGAGTGGACCCAGGCGTCCTAGCTCCCCAGCCTGTTCCCTGACCCACGGTGGTTAGGGTCCATTTCACCTACCCACTGTTTTTTCTAACACAGCGATGGCACAAGAGTCAAACCCAGCGGGGCAGGTCCGTAGGTCGCCCGTGCAGCTGGTTCCTGGTCCAGCGCAGATCTCACACTGCAGACAGGCCCCTAGAGAGGGAGAGAGAACAGGATGTCTCTAGTTTGTCCCTCCCTCGCCCCCTTGCTTTTCCAGGGGGTTGATCGACAGCAGCTGAAGAACTGGGGCCGATTCACTCCAGCTGGGGACCCGACAGAAATGCCTTTTTATTGTGTCTAGAGCACTGACGTTCAGCTCTGTTCCCTTTCAGTCACACTCATCGTGGGGAAGATCTGAGTTTTTATTACACAGGCCACCTAAGGAAATCAGCCCCTGTAGGAACACAGCCCCACTCACCCATAGCCAGGAGAGCAGCGAGGATGCAGATGGCAAGAGAAGCCTCCATGGTGATGGGGAAGCAGGAGATCGGCAGTGGGGTCTCTGATGCAGCCAAATTTCCGGCCGGGGGATTTATCACAGACGAACTGAAATTAGATCAGACAAGGGATTGCATACGCATGAGCCATCAACAGGGTGGATGGAACCACTGAGCCATTTGCCAGAGTTCTGGGATAGCCGCACCTCTGACCCCTTTGCGGCTGGTACGTTCATGGCACTCACCAAGTGAAGTCAGAGACAAACCTGAAATGCTCCTGCTAGTAGGCTGCAGTGTGAGGTGACTCTGTCTCTGGGAATCCAGAAAAATCACCCACAAGAACACAAACCAGAGGGAGACAAAGCAGGCTGCTCCCTATGACTGCGAGAGACAACTCAGCCCACTTTGTTCTAGGATGGTTCTTTGCAGGCTGCCTCTGGTCCCACACTTCCCTGCAGAGCCCCCAAGACTGCCAGCAGGACCAGGAAACCCCACTCCTCCCCCCTTGAAGAGAGAGCTTGCCTCTGCAAACACTCCTCAATACACAACATCCAGCTCCCTGCAAAGAGGCTCTCAGCCATGCACTACTTTTAACGCAGAGGGATCCCAGGGTCCAGGCCAGGTCAAAGCCGTATCTCTCCTCCAGAGCCAAATTCCCTCTATGTCCCCCTCCCTAGAGATCAGAGCCTGGGGCCTGGCATCATCACTCCTGATTCCCTGGGGAGGAGGAGGAACTGTGTTGATCCTGCCCCCCAAGGAGGTGGAGTTTTGCTCCCCACACCACACAGGAGTGGTACCTCCTGTGACGATGTGACGCAGCAGGGAGGGGGGAGTGTTGACCTGGGAATGTGCCCTGGGGACGGGAGACCTGAGAGCCTGTCACCTGAGCCAGGAGGGGGAGGGGGAGGTGACACCTCTGCCCAGGAATGTGGACAGAGGCTGCAGCAGGGAACCTGCTCGGTGGGTTTAGTTTCAGTTTGGGGCTGGGTGGAGGAAGACAGGGAACCCCAGGGCTGGGGTCTAAGCTCCCTGCTCCCCCAGAAGGACTTCACTGAGGGGTCCTGGGGGTACCCACAAGCTCTGTTTTGGACTGTGTTCCTGTTGTCCAATAAACCTTCTGTTTTACTGGCTGGCTGAGAGTCTCAGTGAATCCCAGGAAGAGGGGTGCAGGGCCTGGACTCCCCCACACTCCGTGACACCTCCCCCACCCGCTTGGGGTCTCTCACTTCGGCAGAGATCATCAGGCAGCCATAGACTGGGCGGAGACATTCCCCCTCCCTCCTGGTGGCAGCTACCTCTGTTCTCTGCCCTCTTGCCCCCACCACTTTAACTCTGCTGGGGCATTTCCCACCCTTGGGGGTGTCACGGCATTGCCAGTGCTCTGCAGCTGCCTCAGTTTCCCCACATTTGGCTAGAGGCTCAGCCACCCACATTCTCTGTTCTGCTCCATGCTCCCTGGCAAGGCGCGGAGGGGAAAAGAGCTGATTTCCTGGGCCTGGCTGACAGAATACAGGGGTTTAAGGGGAGTCAGAGAGTCACCTCTCTGGTGCGGTGGCGGGCAGCTTGCTCACCCCCACAGTGATAAATGAAGTGGGGGGGGGAGCTCCCTTTTATGGACACCCAGCCAGCCAGTTAGCTATAAAGTTCCTCTTCGTGGCTACTTGCTTTACCTGTAAAGGGTTAAAAACCCCCAGGTATAGAATCATAGAATCATAGAATATCAGGGTTGGAAGGGACGTCAGGAGGTCATCTAGTCCAACCCCCTGCTCAAAGCAGGACCAATCCCCAATAAAATCATCCCAGCCAGGGCTTTGTCAAGCCTGACCTGAAAAACTTCTAAGGAAGGAGATTCCACCACCTCCCTAGGTAACGCATTCCAGTGCTTCACCACCCTCCTAGTGAAAAAGTTTTTCCTAATATCCAACCTAAACCTCCCCCACTGCAACTTGAGACCATTACTCCTTGTTCTGTCATCTGCTACCACTGAGAACAGTCTAGGTCCATCCTCTTTGGAACCCCCTTTCAGGTAGTTGAAAGCAGCTATCAAATCCCCCCTCATTCTTCTCTTCCGTAGACTAAACAATCCCAGTTCCCTCAGCCTCTCCTCATAAGTCATGTGTTCCAGTCCCCTAATCATTTTTGTTGCCCTCCGCTGGACATTTTCCAATTTTTCCACCTTCTCCTTCTAGTGTGGGGCCCAAAACTGGACACAGTACTCCAGATGAGGTCTCACCAATGTTGAATAGAGGGGAACAATCACGTTCCTCGATCTGCTGGCAATGCCCCTACTTAGACATCCCAAAATGCCATTGGCCTTCTTGGCAACAAGGGCACACTGTTGACTCATATCCAGCTCCTTGTCCACTGTAACCCCTAGGTCCTTTTCTGCAGAACCGCTGCCGAGCCATTCAGTCCCTAGTCTGTAGCCGTGCATGGGATTCTTCTGTCCTAAGTGCAGGACTCTGCACTTATCCTTATTGAACCTCATCAGATTTCTTTTGGCCCAATCCTCCAATTTGTCTAGGGCCCTCTGTATCCTATCCCTCCCCTCCAGCGTACCTACCTCTCCTCCCAGTTTAGTGTCATCTGCAAACTTGCTGAGGGTGCAATCCACACCATCCTCCAGATCATTTATGAAGATATTGAACAAAACCAGCCCCAGGACCGACCCTTGGGGCACTCCGCTTGATACTGGCTGTCAACTAGACATGGAGCCATTGATCACTACCCGTTGAGCCCGACAATCTAGCCAGCTTTCTACCCACCTTATAGTCCATTCATCCAGCCCATACGTCTTTAATTTGCTGGCAAGAATACTGTGGGAGACCGTGTCAAAAGCTTTGCTAAAGTCAAGGACCAAAAGTCAAGGTAAAGGAAAGGGAGAGGGCACCTGACCAAAAGAGCCAATGGGAAGGCAAGAACTTTTTAAAATTGGGAACAAAGCTTCCCCTGTGTGTTCTGGGGTTGTTCTCCGGAGAGAAGGGGACAGAGCAAAGCCCGGGCTGTGGCTGTGCTGTAAAAGGCTTTTTGCCAGGTTTGGAAATCATCAGATTATGCCTAGAACTACCCAAATATGTCAGCAGATTAGGAAATGTCGAGAAAGACGCGATTAGGGTTATTTCTTTTATTTTCCGTAAGGCTCGTGGACTCCTCCGTGCTAACCCTCAGATGCTTTTGTTTTGCTTGTAACCTTCAAGCTGGACCTCAGGAAGGTTATTCTTGATGTTCAATTTTTGTAAGTAGGTTTTTTTAAATCCAGCAAAAGCCTAAATTCCAGATGTCTTTTCTTTCTTGTTGGGTTTAATAAAATTTACCTTTTTTAAGAACAGGGATTTTTTTTGTCCTCAAAGGTTTGTGTGTGTTGTTTAATTAGCTGGTGGCAACAGCTGATTTCCTTTGTTTTTTCTCAGCTCTTCCCGGGAAGGGGGGTGCAAGGGCTCGGGGGTACCCCCCAGGGAGGAATTCCCAAGTGTTCCTTCCGGGTTCTCAAAAGGGGGCGGGTTGCACTTGGGTGGTGGCAGCATCGACCCATCCAAGCTCAGAGAGAAGCTGTGACCTTGGGAGTTTAATACAAGCCTGGAGTGGCCAGTATGAATTTTTAAAATCTTTGGGGCCCCACTTCTGCACTCCAAGTGCCAGAGTGGGGACTCAACCTTGTCACATGGCGAAGGAACCCAGGAAGGCTCACTTGGGAATTCCTTCCTGGGGGGTACCCTCAAGCCCTTTCACCCCCCTCCAGGGAAGAGTTGAGAAAAAACAAGGGAAATCAGCTATTGCCACCAGCTAATCAAACAATATGGGCACAAACCTCTTAGGACACCAAAAATCCCATCCTGTTCTTAAAAAAGGTAAATTTTATTAAACCCAACAAGAAAGAAAAGACATCTGGAATTTAGGCTTTTGCTAGATTTTTAAAAAACCCACTTACAAAAATTAAACATCAAGAATAACCTTCTTGAGGTCCAGCTTAAAGGTTACAAGCAAAACAAAAGCATCTGAGGGTTAGCACAGAGGAGTCCACAAGCCTTACAGAAAATAAAAGAAATAAACCTAATCGCATCTTTCTAGACATTTCCTAATCTGCTGACATATTTGGGTAGTTCTAGGTACAATCTGATGATTTCCAAATCTGGCAAAAAGCCTTTTACAGCACAGCCGCAGCCCTGGCTTTGCTCTGTCCCCCTCTCTCCCGAGAACAACCCCAGAACACACAGGGGAAGCTTTTCCTCAATTTTAAAAAGTTTTCGCCTTCCCATTGGCTCTTTTGGTCAGGTGCCCTCTCCCTTTCCTTTACCTGGGGGACTTTTTAACCCTTTACAGGTAAAGCAAGTAGCTACCAAGACGGACTTTATAGTTAATTGGCTGGCTGGATGTCCATAAATGGGAGCTCCCCCCCCAGCTTCATTTATCACACCCACGTCCCTGGCAGCTCGCTGGGAAGAGAACTGGAGATTAACGGTGCTTCCTCTTTGATACGACCCCGCCGCACCCGTCAGATACCCCGACTGCACTCTGGCTCTCCCCTTCATCAGCATTCATAGGGTGGAGGAGTGGGGATGGGAGCCAGGACTCCTGGGTTCTCTCCCTGGCTCTACCAAGGGAGTCCAATTTAGTGGTTAGAGCAGGGGGCTGGGAGCCAGGACAGTTGGGTTCTATCCCCAGCTCGGGGAGGAGGGTCTAGTGGTTAGAGCACCCACAGCCCAAAGGGGTATCACTTACCTAATGATCCTTAGAATAAAGTTTGCGTGGGGGGAAGTCGGTGGCTAATTCTGCAAAGTGGAAAAGCTGTCCCCGTCTCTCGCTCTGGCCTGTCCCACCTGGGCTGTCTCTGGCTCTTTTTATGGAAGGGCTCAGGTACCTGCTGTGATGCAATATAGAAACCTAGACAGATCTGCACACATCTCCTGGGAAAGTCTGTAAGTTTCTATTCTCCTCACCAGCCAGGCCCACCCTTTGGGCGTCTGTGCACACTGCTAAATCCTCCTGCCTTCCTGCTGGGAAATTGAATTAGAGGAATTAGGAAACCAGCTCCCCTTGGAAGACTTGGGGTGGCAATGCAGGGTAGCATGTCACACAAGGGACAGGGCAGCAGGACTCCTGGATTCTGTTTCTGGTGACATGTAGGTTAAGAGCAGGACTCTTGGGTCCCACTCCTGTCCTTGGGAGAAGCAGGACCCAGTGGTGAGAGAAGTGGGGGTGGGAACCGGGATGCCTGGGTTCGATAGAGTGGACAGTGGGGCACAGAAGAGTAGGGTTGGGTGGGCCTTGGAAATCTGGGTTCCATAAGGATGTGGGGTCTAGTGGGTTAAGGCAGGAGGAAGGGGGCCTGCTGGTCAGGATTCCTGGGTTCCCTGGAGAACTGAGGGGTGTCTAGTAGTTAAAACTGCTTGTCAGGACTCTCAGGTTCTTGACCCATCTCTGGGAGGGGAGTGGGGTCTAGTGAGTAAGAGCCCGAGGACTGGGAGCCAGGACTCCTGGGTTCCATTCCCAGCTCTGGGCGGGGAGTGTGGTCTAGTGGTTAGATCATCCATAGCCCTGAGAGGTGTCACTTACCAAATGCTCCTTAGGGGGCTTCTGCCTGCCCCTTCCCACCAGTGACCACATTTCGGATGCATGAGCCATTGATCAATTCTCCTCCCTGCTGGCTAAGAAACAAAAGCCACAGGGATGCGTGAAACCGCCTCTCCCTTAAACCTTAGGGTGCCAACATGGGGAACCAGGTCACCAATGGATGGAGCGGCAGGACTCCTGGGTCCTATTCCTGGCTTGTGAAGGGCATGTGGGCTAAGGGCAGGACTCTTGGGTCTCATTCCTGTCCCTGGGAAAAGTGGCGAGCTGCAGGTTAGAGGAGTGGGGGATGGGAGTGGCCAGGAGTCCTGGGTTCTGCAGAGTAGAGAGTAGGGTGTAGTAGTTAGAGCAGTGTGGGGTTGGGACTGGAAATCAGGGTCCCTCACTTCCATAGAAAGGTGGGTGGGGCCCAGTAGTTAAAACTGGTCATCAGGTTCTATCCCTAGCTCTGGGAGGGGAGTGGGGTCTAGTAGGTTAGAGCTGGGGGCGGGGCTGGGAGCCAGGACACTTGGGTTCTATCCCTAGCTCTGGGGGGGTGCCTAGTGACTGGGAGCAGTGTGGGCTAGGGACTGTAGCCCAGTGGGCCAGCTTACCTGTATTATATTCATTGCTTTGTTATCCTGCTTTATTCTATTTAGTATTAATGCAAAGAACCTGCAGGCTTTTCTCCTGTAAGATTTGGCTTTAGTAGATAGTGTGAAGCCTGAGACCTACAACCTTTGGTATAGATAAATGTAAGTCACTCATAAGTTATAGGGAGCGGAAAGTGGTATGCCAGAGGGGGCATTTTATCCAAAATCCCGACATCAGCCACCCACAGAACATCGCTGACGCCAGCATCCGGAAAGTTCCCGACAGAGCCTCCCACCTCAACGGTGCCATGACAGCAAACTGACACGTATGCGAAGAGCGTAACATCGTGCATATACTAACCGATAGAGAACGGACCCCTTACGGGGAGGAAATGCAAACCAGGACCGCTCTTGAATATGCATCGGTCATGGCAGCCTCAGCGTGACTGACTATAAGAGTAACATCCCAGGGGCAGCAGATGGGCTGGAGAGACGTAGACCTTGGGGAGGAAAGACGAGGACGATAACGGTGATGAGAAAGATAATGGTTAAGTATGAGAGATCAGGGTGTAAGGATGGCCGTCCAAATGTACTTTCGGTGTTATCTCTATCTGCTTGGTTGAGTTTAAGTGTGTGTATCACTTTGCTGAATTATTAATAAATTATACATTTGTATATGTAGAGAGAGTTCCTATGGTGTGAGTGTTGCACCTGGGCACATCGGGGTTCCCAAATTATACGATCATTTTACAATAATCTTACTGGGCCTGATCTTAAAACAAAAACCTGTTAATCCTCAAGTTACAATTATATATCCCCAGCTTTGGGTCAGGCTACAGGACTGAGTGTCATCACTATGCCAACCTACTCCCATCAGCTAGGCTGATGGAAGCTACCATCGCTTGGGGAGGCAGAGGTCCTACAGCCACAGAACACCCCCCCCCCCGCCCCATAACTTGTGTTTGCACTCTGCCGTAGCTGTACTGTGACAGCGCCCATCACACAGACCCTGCAGCTCAGAGCTGAGCCGGGTGGGCGGAAGGGATCGCCTGGTTGCAAACCCAGGGGCAAGGAGGGAAGGTGGGAGCAGCAGCGATGGGTAGGACCCTGGGAGGAAGCAGGGAGAGAGAGCTTCTTGGGCACAGAGCCCACCAGAGGGGCAGGCGCGGGGATTTCTGAGCATGGGAATGGGCGGCTGCTGTTTGTCCCTGCTGCTGTCCAAGAAGCAGGACGCTGGCAGGGTGCATGGTCTTTGCACTGCAGAGAGACCTGCCTTGCATCATCAAGTTCTCCTCCTAAAGGAAATAGCCTTGCAGTGTCCCCAGCAGGTGGCTAAACTGCACGGGGCAGCAAAAGGGGAAATAGCCCTGCAACAAAATGCATACAGGCCTAGGGCTAGATTCCGGCTACTTCAGGCCCCAGCCACTCAGATTTAGGCACCACTGGCGTTCTCAAATGCACACACACACCCTGGTGTCTGTCAAGCCTTCTGAGCATTCAGCCTCAACATTTGTGTCGTAAAAGTTCCCTTGATACTCACGTTTCTGCCCCCGGGTACCCTGATGCCTGCGTCCCAGCAAGAGCCAGGAGCCCCGATCTTGCCTGCCGGGCTCAATCCAGGAGGTGTGCTCAGAACTGGCTCTACACACCACAGAGGAGGAGGTGGTGGCAGAAGTGGCATCCCTTAGATCCACTAGTCCAGTGGCCAGGATCCTGTCCTGGGTTCATTCACCCCTCTGCCAGAGGTGGAAAAGGGATTTGAACTTGTGCCACCTGCTTCTGAGCTGAGGGCTGAAACCACAGGGATGTACAACAGCCTGGCATGGGGCAGGGGGCATGCTGCAATCTCTCCTCTTCAAGCTGTTCCACTCTATGTGTTCCACCAAACGGCCAAACACCGGTGTGAACCGTAGACCTCTAAAAAGTCAGCCTGAATCGCTTGGAATGTCACGGGCCTCCCCTCCTGTGCGACACCCATCGCTCGTTAGCTGCCAGGGCGGCTGTCCTGCCGAGCCAGGGGTCAATATTTGGTGGCGATCCACTTTTCCATTTCTGCAGAATTAATATTGCAGACACCAAGGCTCCACGTTGGAACCAGGCTACTTTGTCACCAGGTATCAGGACTAGAGCCAAGAATGAAACTTAAGGGTAGGGGGGCAAAAAATTTGGTTAACGCCAGGTTCTGGTTGCCCGCTGATAGCTCTCGTCCTTCCAGAGTGTCGAGACCAGCAAAATCCAACCTTCTGGAAATCAGGAAATACCGAGTTACAGTAAATGCCCAGGCAGCTATCACTCTGTCCCCATGGCGATCGCACTCCAGCTGCATTCACTGGAGTTGTGCTAAATGGTGGAGAAATCTGTTGGAAGAGTTACATGACTTACAAGGAGAGGCTGAGGAAACTGGGCTTATTTAGCCTGCAGAAGAGAAGAGTGAGGGGGGATTTGGTAGCAGCCTTCAACTACCTGAGGGGAGTTCCAAAGGGGATGAAGCTCGGCTGTTCTCAGTGGTGGCAGATGACAGACCAAGGAGCAGTGGTCTCAAGTTGCAGCAAGGGAGGTCTAGGTTGGATATTAGGAAACACTATTTCACTAGGAGGGTGGTGAAACACTGGAATGGGTTACAGAGGGAGGTGGTGGAATCGCCATCCTTAGAGGTTTTTAAGGCCCAGCTTGACAAAGCCCTGGCTGGGATGATTTAGTTGGGGTTGGTTCTGCTTGGAGCAGGGAGTTGGACTAGATGACCTCCTGAGGTCTCTTCCAACCCTAATATTCTATGGTTCTAAGAGCTCCAAGACCTCCATCTATTTGACAGAGGATATTAAAGGGTGACTTGATCCCAGTTTATAAGCACCGACAAAGGGAACAAATATTGGATCACGGGCTCTTCAGCCAAGCCGAGGAAGATCTAACACCATCCAATGGCTGGAAGTTGAAGCCGGACAAATTCAGCCTGGAACAAAGGTGTCAGTTTTTAATGGTGAGAGTAATTAACCATTGGGACAATTTACCATGGGGCGCGGTGGATTCTCCATCACCAACAATTTTTAAATCCAGATGGGATGTTGTTCTCAGAGGTCAGTGTCTTGGAGTATGGGGGAGTCAGGGCCCTGCACCCCGCACTTCCTGCAATTCACTGTGACTCTCAGCCAGCCAGTAAAAGAGAAGGTTTATTAGATGACAGGAACACAGTCTAAAACAGAGCGTGTAGGTACAGAAAAGAGGACCCCTCAGTCAGGTCCATCTTGGGGGGTAGGGAGCCCAGACCCCAGTGCTGGGCCTCCCTCTGTTTTCCCTGCCAGCTCCAAACTGAAACTCCCCCCAGCCCCTCCTCTGGCCTTTGTCTCCTTCCTGGGCCAGGAGGCCACCTGATCTCTTTGTTCTCCAATACCTTGCAGGGGAGGGGCCCAGGCCATCAGTTGCCAGGAGACAGGGTGTCGGCCATTCTCTCTGCAGACAGCATCACATCTCCCTCTAGGGCTCTGCAACAATCACACACACTTATCCCACCCCCTAGATACTTGAGAAATGAATAGGGGAAACTGAGGCACCCACACAGTATTCAGAGAAAACATTAAGAACATTCCCACTTCGTCACAGTCGGCTCAAGGAATTAATTCAGAGGGGCCGATGTGAGGCGGGGGGAGAGGTATCTGAGATGATTCCAATGGTCCCTTCTGGCCTTGGACTCTATGTTCTAGACGGTGCTGGTCCTGCCATGAGTGCAGGGGACTGGACTTGACCTCTCGAGGTCCCTTCCAGTCCTTGGATTCTATGACTCTAGGGGCTGTGAATGTGATATGAAGAGATCTGGGCTGAGTCCCCCCAAACCCTCCATGCCACGAGGGTCCCATCTGCGTCGTGCCAACACAGAACTGGGTGGATGGTGTTTGCAGCAGGGCCCAGGGGAGCTGGCAGGTAGAGGGTTAGGTGGGTTCCCAAGTTCACATGTTGAGCGTCCAGAAAAAAGGATATGAAGCAGCTGTGAATTGTCCATGTGCCAGGGGAGATGGTCAGGGTCTGGGGTACGTAGGGGCAGGACGGGGAGCCCCTGTCCATTACAGTGAAAAGGCAGCAGGCGAGAAGGTGTCTCCAGGGTACTGTGGAGAATCAACGGAAGAGGTCACAGACAGGGATGACAGTGCAGGCGCCTGCCTTAACTCACAATTTCCTGTATTTCAGATGTTTGTGTTTTGCTGAACTCGAGGCTCTGCAAGGGTAGGGCCTATCACCAGGCAGCCTTAACCCAGCGTTAACCAAGTCCCCCCCCCCCCCCGACTTCCTGCTTAAGTTTTATCCTTGGATTTATTCCTGGAACTTGGAGATTACCCGATTTGGTTAGCCAAATAACGGGGTGCAAGAAGGATGAATTTTACAAGAGCACAATCAGTTGAGACTCTTGGTAAGAGAATAACAGCTTTCTGGGGACACGTCCCTCGCTGATCCCAGAGCATTACCAGATGTGCCCATTACTTTGGGGTATGCTCATTTATTAGGGTTACTTTCGGGGAGGGGGGGTGTTCTGTAATTCTACCAATGTACTGTTTGTGTCACTTGTCTTCTCATACGGAGCCCTACTTCTCCCTTCTGCAAGTCCCTTCCCAATGGAGCTCTCTTGCAGGGCCTCGGTTCCCCAGGGCTGGGTTCCTCCAGCTCCAGAACTGGATACACACACACACACACATATTAACAGAGCAAGTCTGAGTGGACTGATCAGAGAAAAGACTTGCAGAGAGCAGTGAAGGGCAGTGGGAGACATACCCAAACCCCTACTGACAAGGGAGACAAGATTAAGGCATCTCCATTAGCATACAGAATGGAGAACAGAGGCAAATCCCCTAGCCTCATTGCATGAAAGATGGGACAGGGAGACATCTCCATTAGCGTACAGAATGGAAACAAAGAGGGTGTTCTTTAGGCTAGACAATAGGACCTGATCACTCTTGGCTATGGGTGGTGTTTTCTTCCAGAGAGCTCACAATGCAATTAGGCTGCTTCAGTATTTTGGATATCAATCAAGGATTCATGACTAGAATTGGTCTGATAACTAATGAGCTGGGGCTGTGCAGGCGTGGGTTCCTTAACGTCTGGAGCAGAGCTCCCCCATCATGCAGTGCTTCCCTGCTTTTCTGGTCCCAGAGTTCAGTGCGGTTCTTGCCTTGGAATCTCTGTTCTCCCTTCTGTCTGCTAATGGAGATGCCTCCCTGTCCCATCTTTGATGCAGATGAGGCTAGGGCAGTTGCCTTAATCCTGTCACCCTTGTCAGGAGGGGTCTAGGTGTGTCTCCCACCGCCCTTCACTGCTCTCTGCAAGTCTTTTCTCTGATCGGTTTTGGTTCAAGCCAGGGGGCGGGGGGGTTGTCCTTCATGAGTCAGACAGGCTGGATACTGCACCCTGGTTCCCCAAGATCACAGAGCTGACTGATATCAAGTACAACTCGATTCAAAGACTCACACAGTCCGGCAGTATGGCAGGCAAACCAGGAAGAGGTGGAAGGAGAGCCAGCTAGGTCGGAGCCATCACCCAATGGGCTAGTCTCCGAAGCAGAGGGGAAGTTTTACACCTCTGTCCCAACGGTGGAAGATGGCAGGCGGTGGCCGACGACATCTGCATCGGAGCTGTCACTTGAAGAGGAAAAAACTTTTTAAAGGTTGACATGAAAAAGGAGGACTGAAAGATTTTGGCCTGACTTTTCCTGGAAACATTGACAACTGTTTGAAATCGTTTCTTTTTTGTCAGGTTTCAGAGTAACAGCCGCGTTAGTCTGTATTCGCAAAAAGAAAAGGAGGACTTGTGGCACCTTAGAGACTAACCAATTTGTTTGAGCATAAGCTTTCGTGAGCTACAGCTCACTTCATCGGATGCATACTGTCATCCGATGAAGTGAGCTGTAGCTCACGAAAGCTTATTCTCAAATAAATTGGTTAGTCTCTAAGGTGCCACAAGTCCTCCTTTTCTTTTTTCTTTTTTGTGCGACCTGGCTTTGGACCTGTTCGCTGTTCGTTTTTGTGCTGCAGCCTGGGCAAGCGTCTGTCCGACAGAAACTCTTCCAAACTCATTATTCCGCCCACAGAGGTACACGCAATGTTTTGCCAGACTTTCTAATTACGGGCCGCCGGGTTTCCGAAGCTCCCAAGCTTGTCTCTGTCTCCCTCCCATCCAGAATCGGAGCTGAGGGCAGGACCCCCACTGTGGGGCTCTGAACACTAGGACACGCTGCCTTCCTTAGCCCCCCCCCCCATGCACGTGGTGTGAGTTCAGCCCATCTCCTTATGTCTCTGCCTCACACACAGGCCAGGCCAGGCCCACCTTGAAAAATCAGCGTGACCCAGCTCGATTGCTCAGGGGTGTGAAAAATCCACCCCCCGAGCGCCGTGCTTACACCGACCGATGAAACCCGGGGAACTAGCTGCGGCTGCTCGGGGAGCTGGATGGACTGCAGCCACGGGAGAGCCCCGCCTGTCGCTGGAGCGAATCTCTGCCCTGGAGCTGTCGCGTCTGAGGAGCAGACACGGCCCGCACCCCTCCCGCACCTGCTGCTCCGCTGCACTTTCTAACCGCTGCCAAAGGCAGAGCGTGGGCGGCAATGGACGTGAAAGCTGGTTTTACCCTTGGGCTGTGGTGAAACTTAGCTGCAGGGCTACGGGCCCCGAGCTGCAGGGAAAAGGCGGGTACCAATGAGGGGTGCTCTGCTTCAGCCCCAGAGCCCCCTTCCTTTCTGTACAGAACCCTGGAGTCTTAAATTCCAGGGCCTCCGTCTTCTTTAACCCACTCGACCCCCAGAGCAGGGGATAGAACCCAGGCATCCTCGCTCCCCACCCCTCTCTAACTCAGTAGACCCCTCTCCCCTCCCAGAGCTGGGGAAAGAACTCAGGAGTCCTGACTCCCAGCCCCCTGCTCTACCCACTAGACCCCACTCCCTTCACGGAACTGGATTAGAACCCACGAGTCCTACACTTCATCCTCATGCGGCAAACAAGCCAGGAAAGAACCCAAGTGACTCCATAGCTCCCAGTCCAGTGCTTAATCCAATATGCTGCCAGGCCAAGACTGAAAACTGTGTTTTGCTTCTTTGTGTGATTTTCTTTCTCAGCAGGAGAGGGGAAGTGATTGTCAGGGCGCTGATGTGTCCAAAAAGGTGGGCACATCTGGCTGTAGGTCACTGCTGCTCAGGGCAGGTAGAAAATGATGGTCTAGAAAAGACAAAAAGAGGAAAGGTTTAAGTTTTGTGTGTTTGAATTTCATGACAATTCGAGATTGTTACATACCAGCCGGGCTCCAGTGCAATTGTTGAATCAAAGATTATTAACCAAAGATGAATCCAGCACTAGGCAGAATACAGAACAAAGACATACCCCCCAGAGCTGGGGAAGAGAATGTAGCTTGCTCCCTTCCTTTGTACGTGGTGGAAAGCTGCCAGCGTTCATCCCCAAACGAACTTTCCAACTTTCTTTCCTTTGCTAGGGTGTCAGCCAAAGACACCCCTTTCTGGAAGGAAAAGTCCTTTCCCATGAGTCATGGGAAATGTCACCACATGTTCTGTGATGGGATGTCTTTTATGGCCTCACTTTACCTGACGGACCAATCAGGGGGAATTGCTAACCCAGTCGTTATTACTAACGGTTCTGAATGAGACAAACGGGCAGTATTTGCAGAACCCACCTGCAGTAACAAGCATCCCTTATCAATCACCCACTATTGTGTAGAACATACTTCTGCAGACACCCCCTTAGGCCGAGGGGTCTCTTCCCATGTCGTGAAGTCAGGGTAAAAAGCAGGATTAAGAGATCTCACACCTATCTATTTCGTTCATTTTGCCTTCATCCGTCAGAATCACTAGATTTGAAGCAAAGGGGATGTGGATGGCTTCGGGGGGGATTTTGCACTGCTGCCATCCCCTGGCCTATACCTGCCTACCACACACACAAGGTTGTGGGGCCTGTGTCCAAGGAGTGGGGTCCTTGGAAGTTGTCCCTTGGGAGGTAGAAATAGGTGATGGAGTCTGGTAGCAACTTTAAAGCAGGCCGGTTTATTGACTAGGGACACAGCAAGTCCTGCTTCTCTGAACACAGGAGCAAACATGAATGAAAGGAAAGCATCTTTGCTCGCGCTCTTTAGCCAGCCTCATACCCTTGCTACAGGCGTTTGAGGGACCACACCATGCAGGCGGGCTTCTCTGCGTTGCCTTCGGCGTAGCTCTGAGTGGTCTGTCTCCCCCCACAAAGCTGCTTCCTCAGCAACGCTCAGCAAAAACCCTCGTCCAAAAACTCCAGGTTGGGTGCACAGCCCTGTTCGTCTTAGCCCGGAATTTGTGAACCACACGTCCTGACAGCTGAGTTAATTGAAGGGTGCATTCAATGAGCAGAGGGGGGGCTGTGGGCTCCCCCAAATGGTGTCCTCCACCGGCACCACCTTGCACAGAGACTGTGGGCACAAGGTGCATTCTGGTGGGAGCGGGGCGCTCTGCAAAATGGCTCTTGGCAAAAAAATAAACGGAACTAAAATAGATGCCCAGAGCCAAGCGGAAAAACCCGCGGGCTAAACTTGGCCTTGTTTTAAGATACTTTGGCTGTCATTCATGTGTGCACGCCCATTCAAACAGTGCTCTGTAAAACTCCAGGGCAGGTTCACACTCTCTTTCCTTTTAGCTTGTGAGTCACTCCTCATTGGGCCGGGCGTTCATCCCTCACCATGCTTTGCCCTGCCCCGGGTTCCCTGCTAAGGGTGGGGCAGAGATCAGACCTCCCGGGTCATGGCCGAAGACATCCAAGAATATCCACTGGAGCCAGAGAGACTCACGTCTCCGGCACGTGTGCAGGGGGCTTTGCAATTCCAGCCCGGTCCAACATTAACCACGACTGAACTTTGACCAGCCGCTCGGGCGGGAAAGGGGGAACTGCATCAGCAACGCCCCTGATCTCGCTGCTCGGCAGCAGCGTTGGGTAGAGGGCATCCAAGGTGCATTTGGAGACCATGGCGGTGGCATGGTTTGAGCTGCTGGCATCTGTCCAGCCCTGTTCCCGGGAAAGGCGTTTCCCCGCCCTGATGCCCCAGGCCCTGGATTGTGCAGACAGGGAAGTGGAGGTGGGGGCTTGCTCCTGAGGGTGGTGGGCACCGTGCTGCTCCACAGGGGTCCCCCGTCCCAGCCATTGGACTGCACTTAGGGTGACCGTACGTCCCATTTTGGCCAGGACAGTCCCCTCTTTAAGCACTGGCCTGACTTCTTTTGGCAAAAGTGTCCCGTAAAAATTTATCCGTTGGCAAGAGCAATTACGGGACAAATGCCAACTTTTGTCGGAAAAGGTGGGGTGCAGTACAGATGGGCGAGCCGCAATGCCAGGCCCTTGTAGGGGGGGAGGCAGGGCTTGTGCACGGGTGGGGCAGGCAGGGTTCCAGCAACCAGTGACCCCAGCCTCGCACAGGGAGGGGGCTCGGGCAAGCGGTGCCATGTGTTTGTGGGGGGGCTCACACCACCCTGGGCTGTGTCCAGTTTTCTCTTTGGGAAATATAGTCCCCCTAACCACACTCCCACCCCCACGCCCCATGGTTTAATCACTATACCCCACTCTCCTCTCTAAAGCAGCCAGGTGCCCTGATTCCCAGCCACCTGCTCTTCTAACCAGTCAATACCACTTCCCTTCTCCTGCCAGCAAGAGAACCCAGGCATCCTGACCCTCAGTTCCCCGCCCTGCTCTAACTCACTAGACTCCACTCCTCTCCCAGAGCCAGGGATAAAACCCAGAAGTCCTGACAACCTGTTTTAAGTATGAAATCTCACTCACCTCTCCATGGAACCCAGGAGTCCTGGCTCCCAGCCCCCCACTCCACGCTAGTCACTAGATCTGGTTCACCATTGTGTGGTGCTTAGGACTCCTGACCTTGAGCCCCCCCCCAGACCTCGCTCCGGTCTCTGTGGAACCCAGGAATCCTGACTGCCATTCCCAACCCTGCCACCCCTGAGCTCTAACTACTACACCCTACTCTCCACTCTGCAGAACCCAGGGGTCCTGGCCACTCCCATCCCCCACTCCTCTGAGCACTGCACTCCACTTCTCCCAGGGATGGGAATGAGACCCAAGAGTCCTGCCCTTAACCCACATGCCCTGAGCAAGCCAGAAATTGGACCAGGAGTCCTCCCACCCCATCCAGTGTGTGACCCACTTCCCCAAGTTGCCCCCCATCCCCCAAGATTTAAAGGGGAAGCAGTTTCATTCATCCGTGTGGTTTTTGTTTCTCAGCAGGAAGGATGGGGACTTTCTCAACATGTTTGTGAGTCCAAATTGTGTCACTGTTGGGTGGGGGCAGGGCTGGGGAGGGTTCTAGGAACTTATGGACGCAACCAAACAAAAGTGCATTACATCAGCGCATGTACCAGAGCCCTTCTATAAAAGGAGACGAGACAGATGTTGGTACATCTTTTCTGCTTCACTCAAATATCCGTCTGCTCCACCCCCAGCAAACTTTACTCTGCCTGAAGCCCCTAACGAGTTTTGGTAAGTCACATCCCTCTGGTACGTTGGTGCTCTAACTGCTAGATGCCACTTCCCTCCCAGAGCAGGAATAGAACCCAGGAGTCCTGGTCTTGGCCCCAGCCCTCCCTGCTCCAGCCACAAGATCGCACTCCCCTCCCAGAACCAGGGAGACAACCCAGGAGTCCTGGCTCCTGGCCCCGCTTCTCTAACCAGTGGGGTCCAGTCCCCTCTTGGAGTCAGGAAAAGGCCCAGGTTGGGGGAGCTATCTCTCAGGGCTGTAGGGAGCAGCCTTCTTTGACACCCTCTGCTGATAGAGTGGCCAGCTTTGTCTCTCTCTGTCAAACGGAGCAGCCTCTTTTGTCTCTCTCTTCTTTTTGGTTCTTGCGTGTACTGTCGCTGTATTCTCAGAAACAAAGTCATGCTATGGGGCAACCTTCCAGCAGGAGTATTTGAAGTTTCTCTCTGACTTCTCCCTGTGCGTGCCACAAAAAACCCAGCCACGAAGGAGTCAGAGCTGTGGCTACCCCAGAACTGCGGCAAATGGCTCTGTGGCTCTCCCCATCCTTTCGGCCCAATCATACATGTGCAAGTTCCCTTCTGATCTCATTTCAGCCCTGCTATGAAAAGCCCTCCAAAGACCCCAGGGTGGATCTACCGCTGCCACATCACCATGCAGTCTTCTCTTGCCGTCTGCATCCTCGCTGCTCTCCTGGCTACGGGTGAGTGGGGTCTGTTCCTATACGGGCTCATTTCCTAACTTTACCAATGGCTCAGAGCCACCTGCCAGGTGAAACTGTTCCTGAACGTAACCAAAAAGCAGCCACAGAATAACAGGGAAGCTGGGGTCGTCTGTAACCGTTCTGCCTGTCAGAGTTGGCAGCAACAAGGGCCGGGGTCAGGATCTAGGGGTTCCGTTCCAATAATAAAATGCAAAACTGTCTCGAGCCCCCACCCGGTGGCCTAGGACAAATCTATACCACCCCCGCTGGGCGCCTCCAAGAGGCAATACTTCCCCTCTCACAAGCACAGAGTCTGAGTGTAGCAAAAAGCCTTTTAATAACAGAGAGAAACAATGTGGCATTATGTTGGGGAAACACCACCAACAGGATTCATAACACAACCCATGAGCAAAAACCCACCCCAAGCAAATTGGGGAATGTCCTTTCCCTTTGGTTCTTGAGTCCAGCAACCCAAAATCACCCAAAGTCCCAAAAGTCCAATGACCCCAAAGTCTCTGTCCCTGGTCAGGGCAGCCCCAGAGTTCAAAAGTTTATCTGCAGAGTTTTACCTCCCAACCTGGGTGGAGATGGGGCGGGGGGGGGGAGAGTTAAGGGGCCCAACCTCTCCATGGGGCACCACTCTGCCAGCTGCCCCCATGAGCTGCTCCAGGCATCCGACAAACTGCTCTGCTCTACCAGCCACTCTGCCTCCCACAAACTGCTCCACCCTATAGCTTCAGGCTCCCCCACTGCTTAACACAACACTCAGTGATTTCAGCTCTTAGTCAGTTTAGCTCTTTTGTGATTTCAGCTTGTAGTAGGGGAGGCCCAGGGCTGATGCACCATTAGCCCAAAGGGAATTCAGCTCAGCAGCCTGTAACTAGACTCCTAATGGAATCAGAATTAGCTCTGATATTCCACAGTAGAGAGGAGAAAGTGCAATTAGCATGTAAGGCCCTCACCCAGAGGGGGCATACCACCCACTATCAATACCTATCCCCAGCCTCTCTCCCTTCATAGAGTTTTGGAACCCATGTCCCTTGACTAGCGAGTGCTACTTAGTTGATGGCGAGTCCCTCCATCATAACAAAAGGCCAAGTACAGTTCCAATGTCCTTGATTCACATAATCAGGATAATAACACTTTATTCTTCCTGTCCCAATAACAGAGACACTGGGGATCCCACAGCAGCCAAAGTGACCATTTGGGCAGCTATGGTCTCATTCTAGGCGGGGTGGGTGTGCCTATGCAAATGAGATCAGCCCCTGAAGTTCTTTTCCACAACTTGCCACACCTCACCACCAGATGTCAGGGTGGAGCCCATCCTGGCTCTGCTTACACGTCTGAGTGACAACATCCGAGGAGGAGAGGGCTGGAAGTCACAGTCCCCGTCACAGCGAGTGAAACAATTGTGGAAATGGGAGGAAATATTTATTCTTTAAATCACAAGAACCAAGTCGTGACGAGGCACGTTTCAGAGCTGGCCGGAGGCCAAGGACGTTTCGAGTGGGCATTGTCTGTTGTGTGACAGGCGGCGGATCTGAATTTCAGTAGCAGGAGTTCAAGGCAATATGAAGGGTAGTTCTATGTGACCCCCAGCCGGTGTCAGTGGGGCCAGGGCCCAGCCGGTGTCAGGGGGGCGCAGCTGCACTGGACTCGATGGCAGGTGTCAATCGGCCTTTGCTGAGAGTGAGACCTGGGGATCTCTCTGGGGTTTGTGAGGTGGGAAAACCCACTGGGGAACTAAAATCTGCAGCGATCCCGGGGAGATGCAGCCCCCGAGCAGCGTGAAATGTCTGTAGCCAGCTGGGACCATTGAACAAACTGGGGCAGCGCGGTGGATGAGGGACCCCAGGGCGCTGCACCCAGTGCTTCTCCGCAGAGCCCAGGACAAATCCAGGTGGGTCATGTTCTCGCTCCGTCCCCACGGGCCTGTCTGCAGTGTCCACATTGTGAAGGAGACGGAACCAGCTGCACCGGCAACCTACGGACCTGCCCTGCTGGGCAAAACTCTTGTGGCGTCGTTCTGACAGAAATTACACTCGGTAGGTGAGATGGCCCCTACCCAGCGTGGGTCAGGGAACAGTCTGGGGAGCCGGGGAGCCTGGGTCCTCTCCGAATCTCAGATCCAGGAAGGGAGTGGGGTGGATGGGTCTGAGCAGCATTTAAGGACCCAGGACACCTGGGTTCTATTGCAGACCTGTGGCTAGCTCCACAATGGGGCCTTTGGTTTAACATTGCAATGCCGACCCCCCAGGCGACACGCCAGCCAGTGGGCCGGGGCTCGGCTCCCCGTACGGTGCATGGGGACAGGGAGCCGTCTGAGGAGGGGATGTCAAGCCGGAGCCACCTAAGCCAGCCAATAGGAAATGTCAAGGAAAGGGGTGTGGCCTAAACCTTGCCCCTCCCCCAAAGTTTGGCCCCTAAGTCCCACCTGCACAGAGACATCCAGCTCTGCTTGGGGTCCACAGCCGGGAGCCCCTCACTGGGAGTCCGGTATCTGAACTGGGTCAGCCCTTCCTTGTCAATGCCAGCAGTGGAGGAGGGGCTTCCAGGAGACCTCAATGGCTGGGCGCTGAGCTGGTCCCTGGGGAAGCCAAGTTCAAATCCCCACTCAGCCCAAATTGGGGTGGGGACTTCAGCCCAGATCCCTCCCCTCCTATGGTTTTGCCTGGCCCTCTGGCCTACGGGCAGGTCTCTGTACATCTCCCCTATTGAAGCCACCCCACATTGTCTGAAACAGTTAAACATTCCCTGGAACCTGATCCCCCAGGTCCACTGGGAGCATCCGACCCACTGGGCTCCGGGGTATACGGGGGGAGCAACCCCTCCCACCGTCATCTCCTCCCCTGGCGGGCTTTCTGCAGGGCCCGATCCATTGGTTGTGCTCTGAGGGCATCCCCTGGATCAGGCGCACAGGTGAGATCTTCAGGGAAACACCAAGTCTGTGAATCCCGCCGTGGCTAAGGGGTGAGC
Source organism: Natator depressus (assembly GCF_965152275.1). Classification (NCBI taxonomy): domain Eukaryota; kingdom Metazoa; phylum Chordata; order Testudines; family Cheloniidae; genus Natator; species Natator depressus. The sequence goes on from NC_134257.1 coordinate 18,898,103, forward strand.
TGGACACCCAGCATCGGGATTTCAGCAGCCCAGCACATACCTCCTGGTAGCAACTTTGGCAGGAGATTCGGGGCCCCCAGGGTTTGATGGCAGCCGAGTGGGGAGCAGGACTATCTAAGTGCTGGATTTAGGTGCTGAAATGGCTTTGTCTAGCCCTGCAGGACCTTGGGTGAGTCACTTTCCCTCTCTGTACCTCAGTTTCCCCATGGGGAGAGGAGGGCTAATGGCTCATGGAGATCATTGTGAAATGGGTGTCAATGGGGTGGGAGCGGAAGGGGGAAAAATCTCTGTCTTCTCCTCCTGTGCAGCGGGAGAGAAGATCCAGACCATTTTCAAGGGCTGTGCGACGTCCAGCCAATGTAAAGCCGGCTTCGTCTCGATGAATTTTGGGAAGGGAATGATGACAAAGATGAGCATCGCCTGCTGCATGACACACTCCTGCACACCAGAGCCTGTTAAAGGTACATCTCCCCGTCTCCTCCCCCATCCCCTGCACCTCCTGCTGCCTGGAACCTACCCCATGTTAACTTCCCGGGCCTGGTCCTCCCGCCGTGCAGGGGCGCCCCATGGAATAACACTCACCCACTGGCTGGGCGGAGTTTAGTGGGCGGGGCTCTAGGCTCCCACCAGGTGTGAACCCAGCTGACCCCACCCAGGGCGGGGTCCAGGGCTCCCTGCTGCAAACCCCTCCCTTGCCCCTGCTGCCCCCGGCGTCCCCGGAGCTACAGCGCCCCCTGCAGGGGGCCCCCGGGGCTGAGCTGTGCAGCCCCCAGCTGCTCTCCCGGCCCCGACCCGTCCTGGGGCTCATCCCCCGAGCTGACTGCGTTTGCTCCACTTCTTCCCAGTGCCCCCGGCTGACACCAAACCCAATGGCCGGCGCTGCCCTGGCTGCTAAGCTCCATCCTCTGAGCAATGCCGTGAAGAGACCGTAGCATGTGCTGGAATCGAGAACCAGTGTGTCGACATCGCCGGGCCCCAAATATCTGGTAACTTGCATTCATTTCTTCTGGGATTATTTTTCCTTTGCTGTTTCCCCCTCCCTCTCTTCCCCGCCCGCCCCCGAGGGCAGAAGTGAGATGCTGCATGTGGTCCACTAAATAAAGGTATTGGCTGCAGATCAGGACACCTGGGTTCTGTTCCCAGCGCTGGCCTCCGGTGTGACCTTGGGCCAGTGTCTCCCCCTCCCTGTGCCTCTGGTTCTCCTCCATCCATTGCCTGTCAATAGTTTAGTCTCTAAGCTCTTCGTGGCAGGGATTGGTTTAGTATTGGGAGACCCAGTCAGGCCGGGCCCTGAACAGACCCCCAGTGAAGATAAGGGACCCATACTCTGCTGGGCACTAAAGACTTATAGGGAGATATAGTCCACGCCCCAAAGATCCTGCGACTGTAACCCACCCACCTCCTGGGTGTGCTCTCTTGTCCCCTGTAGCGGCACCGAGACCACTTAGTGAGAAAGTGTTGACAGCCTTAGCTAACAGCCAGCTGGCTTTTGGCTCATGCACTAAGCTCCAGAGGTCCCAGGTTCAATCCCGCCCGCCAACACCCGGTGTCTGTCGGCGTTACACAATCTCTGTAGCTATAGTGGGGATCATTCTCCCAGTTTCAGAGACTGGGAAACTGAGGCAGAGAGTGATGCTATGATTTGCCCAAGGTCACACAGAAAGGCTGTGGCAGGGCTGGGAATCGACTCCAATTTTTCAGGATCCCATCATGGTGCCGTAACTCATTATGAAGCCGCCCTTCATAAAGATCCCGCCGCTGACACCAACAGGGAGCTGCTGCTTTATAGCATGAGTAGCGTGGCTAATACAGGCCATATCCAATCTGGGTATCCTCAGTGTGCTCTAGATCTGAGCTGCAAGTGACTTGTTGAAAGACACACAGTGAGTTTGTGTCACAGTAAAGGAGAGGGGGGAGACGTGATGATAGGGACCGCAGAGCCAAAGGAAAGGCTGTGGGGGGCCTAGGCAGGGCTCACAGGGGCAGAGCTGAGGAGGGGCAGAGCTGAGGAGGGGCAGGTTGTTGTGTCTGGTCCAGTTCAAGGAAAGGAGCTGGGGGCTCACACTGATCACCTCCTTTCCTCCCCTTCATGCAGGTGTATCTGCCACAAAGACCTTCATAAAGGGCTGTGGTACTGAGTACATCTGTGCCCAGGTAAATGCGGGTTCTGGGACCTTTGCAGGGATCCATAGAAATGTAACCACGGCCAGATGTACGGCAGCCCCCGCCATGTCCAGCACAGCTCCGGGACCAGCCGGGCTGCTCTTCCCAGCCCTCGCTGGGCTCCTCCTGCTGAAGTTTCTCTCCTGATTCCCTACCCAGCGCAATGGCCACGCTGTACTCAGTAACACCCCGACTGCCTTTGTCCGCCCCTCTCCCCACCCAGGGGCCCTGGGCTCCCGGCCGGATTCGCTTCCCCTTTATATTGGTCCGCTTAATAAAAGAAACTGGACACCAAAGTCTTTAGAAATTTCTTGTGGGGAAATTTCAATTCTAGTGGGCGGGGCTGTCAAAAAGCCAATTAGTCAGTGACCCCTAGTGGTGAAATGAGGCAGCACAGGCCAGGAGCTACAACGGCTATATAAGGCTCAACCAGTTTGGTAGAAAGGACCTAGGTTGCCCGTATTCTCCACCAGTGTCACCTGCACAATCTAGGGCACCCCACCTATACCCTACCGAGGGCTCAAGGCGTGACCTGGTCAATTGAGGCACCCCCACCCTTTTCCTACCGACAGCTTGGGCTGTAAGGCACCTACCCTTACCCACAGGGCTCAGGAAGAAACCTGGTCAATTTAAGTACCTGACTTTCCCTCGGGGCTTTACGGGTCTGTGGAACCTTTTCCCAGTGAAAGGGCCTTACACAGCTGTGCTCTAAACATCGATTTACTAGGAACACACACAGAACACACGCACCGAGCAAATCTCTTGGGCTCGCCACTCCCAATTGTTAGCCGATGGCCAGGGATGTTTGGTGAGGTGCCAGCTATGCCCGTTTATACCATCCGTGACTTTAACCGCTAGGACGCACTGTCCCTTCGCGGAGGGCAGCCCGGGCTAGGCTGACGGATGCCCCAAGGTCCTAACCACCCGTGACTTTAACTGCTAGAGCTCAGAGCTCCTTCGCACCGGGCAGTCAGGATTGACTGACAGGCGCCCCAAGAGTTTGCCCCGTGGAGGCGGCACAACTCAACGCTAGGCTCTTAGTACTCTCACCTAATGGCCAGGCTTTATAGCCAAAACGGCTGAGGTTCTTTAATTGCGTTGGCTGCTTTACAGTAAACCAGAGAAACAAGTCAGGCTTATGCATAAATGGTTACCAAAATTTATTAAACTAGATTCTAATCATGTGGTTACAAAATTGCTAGTGCCTACTTATTTAAGTGTAGAGATGTTACACACACAAACAAGTTACAAAACTGAAGCTACAATCCCAAAGAAAGAAAACAAAGTATAGAGCTCTATTTCACAATATGTGTACACTAAAGATAGGAGATCAGGTGTGGGTGCTTCTTACCCTCCTTGCATCTCTCGATTCCAGCGGTGCCAAGCCAGGATCGGTCACTCAATTCCGCAGAAAGACGAATAAGGGACAAGGCTTAGGGACCCTCTTAGCTGCAGAAGCCTTGGGAGGCTGTCACTTATCTGACCAGCAGATAGATAGTGAAAAGCACTCAAAAATCATGGTGCTGTAGGTCCCCTACTTATACCTCTGTACTCCTTTATTCTCTTTCTCCTTTCTATGCTAAATTGGGGCTGGTCTGTCGGGGTGACGCCAGCTCTCGCAAGAGTAGTTCACACTTGCAAGGGAGAAACAATAAGTTTCGACTACTGGACACTTCTTTTATCAGGGTAAATATTTTCCCACCTAGGATGTTGGGGTGTGTGCATCATGCTGTTTAGTAGGGGCTAAGAGCCATGTCTGTCACAGCGCCTCTGCCTGCTGTGAGCCCAATTGTTGTATACGTTCCCAGAGGCACATTGTCACAGCACACCTGTGCTTCTCACAGCTTCAAAGGCTGTGCTGGAGTGCCCTGGTGTTTTGGCTCCCGTGTGTTTCCAGCAATGCTGGTCTGGGGGGCGGGGGGGGGCTGGCTGTCTGGCTACACCAATATACAGACAAGATTCACCCGATGGCCAGTCAGGATCCTCTCATGCTATGTGTTGCGGAGTCCCCGGGCGATGCTCTGGAACTGCTCCCCATGAAGCCAGGCAGGAATCTGGGGGAGTCTCCTCTCTGGGAGCAGCCTGTCTGCAGGACACACAGCTCACCCGGCTCCACCTTCCTGGGTCTGACCTCGGAGCATTCAGCATCCTCTGCCCCTCCGTGCACTTCCCACAGCGAGTCCACTCAGGCGGGGTCCTGGGGGGGGGCCAGAGGGTCCTGCCCCCCAACTCCGCAGTCAGACGTGACTCTCAGCCAGCCAGGAAAAACAGAAGGTTTATTAGATGGCAGGAACATGGTCTAACAGAGCTTGCAGGTGCAGAGAACGGGACCCCTCAGCTGGGTCCATTTTGGGGGGCAGGGAGCCAGACAATCATATCTGCCCTTCACCCCATGTCCCAGCCAGCCCCAAACTGAAACTCCCTCCAGCCCCCCCTCCTCTGGGCTTTGTCCCTTTCCCGGGCCAGGAGGGCACCTGATTCCTTTGTTCTCCAACCCTTTAGCTCTCACCTTGCAGGGGGGAAGGGCCCAGGCCATCAGTGGCCAGGAAACAGGGTGTCAGCCATTCTCTGTGTCCAGACCCCTGCACACACCTGCCCTCTAGGGCTCTGCAATGATCATACACCCTTATCCCATCCCCTAGAGACTTAAGAACTGCCTAGGGGAAACTGAGGCACCCCCACACTATTCAGAGGAAACATTAACACTCCCGCTTCGTCACACTATGCCACTTCGTTGTGACCTTCTCTGCTTATGCAGATGATCAGCATAAAGACGCTGGCTGGAGTTTCTTACCATTTATCTGTATCCTCCCTAATTTCCCAGCCCCTGGGCATCTTTACTTTACAACCTTGGTGGTTAACACTCTCATTAGGGACACTCCTGGGGGTGGGGAACTTTATCAGGACAACATTCTTTTTTTCAATTTTAGTGGTGAACTCCCTGAGTTTCCCCCCCAAGGCTGGTTTAATATTGGGGGTGGGGGGATAAGGTCTCAGGCCTACACAGGGGCAGCGTAGCGGGGAGGGAGCACTGAGCCCAGCAGAGGTGTTCCCCCGGCCAACAGGGGTGCATGAGCTCAGCCCGCCCCCACCCCATGGATGACTCTGGGGAAAGGGCTGTATTCCCTGCCTGGCACAGAGGGGACCTGGGACAGAAAAGCTGGGGGCAGGTCACTGCCCAGCCTGGGGCTGGAAGGGGGCTGAGCTGTGGCAGCAGCTCCAGAGGGAGGATTTGGAGTTGCAATCGCAGGCCCCACAGAGCAGCGCCCCCAGCACCATGAGTCAGGGAGCGGCTGCCTGAGGCCGGGGAGCTCCCGCCCGGTCTCCTCCCCATGGCCTCGCTTCTGGTGCTGATGCTCCTGGCTGCCCTGCCGCAGCCCCTGGATTGCTACGGCCGCTTGGCTGAGCCTGCGGGCGGCTCCTTGCGCCCCATGTCGGACACAGGACTAACTGCACCATTCACCTGATGCGCGGCGGCCACGCTTCCGTTCTTACCTGGCTTCTTGACGGCCCCGCTCGTGAGAATTAAACAGAGAAACAACAAATCCAGAGTTTGCTCTCCAGTGTGTTTTATTCAGTGCAACAATATCCAGGGGAAGTGAGTCCAGCCGGGAAGCCCTGGCGGGGAGAGGGGCTAACGCAGGCTGTAGGGTGGATTTCAGTGCGGCGGGGCCATTGCAGCGGGTGGGAATCAGGAGAGAAGCGTCAGCAGGAGGAGCCCAGCGAGGGCTGAGAGGAGGAGTCCGGCTGGTCCCGGAGCCGCGCCCGCCGCGGAGACCGTTGTGCATTCGGCCATGGTTAGATTTGCACGGATCCCTGCGACGGTCCCCGAACCCACTTGTAGGTGGTCGCAGATGGACTGGGAAACGCAGCCCTTCATCACCATCCGCACTGGGTTTCCACCTGCTGGGAGGGGGGATATGGGGGGGAGGGAAGCAGGCGATTGTGGTCAGGGGAGCAGCTCCACTCCTCGAGCTGGACTAGGACAACGGCCTCCCCCCCGCCCCCAGGGCCCTGCCAACCTCCCCCACAGCCTCCATCTCCCTGTCTGCTCTGCTCCCCCCAGCCTGTCTGAGCCTGGATGGCCTCCCGCTTCTCCTCTGCTCTGTGGCAGACACACCGTGTCCTGGAGCATGTCACTTAGAGCCAACCAACAGCATTCATAATGGATCAGGCCTGTGTTAGCCACACCACTCATCTACAAAGCAGCAGCTCAGTGCTGGTGGCAGCGCTGGGATCCTTAAGCAGGGTGGCTTTGTAGTGAGTTATGGCACCACAGTGGGACTCCACAAAACTAGGTTCAATTCCCTGCCACGGCCTTCCTATGTGACATTGGGCAAGTCACAGCACGACTCTGTGCCTCAGTTTCCCCCATCTTTAAAATGGGGAGATGGATCCTTTTTTGTCTGTTCAGATTGCCGGTTCTTTGGCAGCAGGGACTGTTTCTTACGAGGAGTCTTTGGCATCTGGCAGAAGAGAGGCTCCGATCACAGGGGTCAGTCCAGTACCTGGCACATCAGGGCATCCCAGGACTAAGCCAGGCCCTACCATGAAAAGGTTAGAGACTAACCTATAGACAGGCAATCGATGGAGGAGAACCAGAGGCACAGGGAGGGGAAGACACTGGCCCAAGATCACACTGGGGACCAGCGCTGGGAACAGAACCCAGGTGTCCTGATCTGCAGCCGATCCTTTTACCTAGCGCAGCGGTTCTCAAACTTCATTGCACCGCAACCCCCTTCTGATAAGAAAAGTTACTACACAACCCCAGGAGGGGGAACTAAAGCCTGAGCCCGCCCGAGCCCCATTGCCCTAGGGGGGAGGGCGTGGAGGGGGCAAAGCTGAAGCCCAAGTGCTTCATCCCCAGCACAGGGGAGGAGGGGCTGTAAACTGAGCCCCACGACCCAGGGCGGAAGCCCTCGGGTTCCGGTGGCCCCATTAAAACAGGGTCGCGACAGTTTGCGAACCCCTGACCTTGTGGAACTGACAGTGTCTCGCTTCTGCCCTATGGGGAGCGGGGGGGGGGAGCCAAAAGAAAAATAACCCCAGAATAAATTAACTGAAGTCACCAGATGTTATGGTCCCAGCAGCGTCAAGACACTGGGTCTCGGATCCAGTGCACCGTATGGTCTCTTCACGGCATTGCTCAGAGGACAGAGAGTAGCAGCCCCGGCAGCTCCGGCCATTGGGTTTGGTGTCAGCCGGGGGCACTGGGAAGAAGCGGAGCAAACACAGTCAGCTTGGGGGACGGGCCCCAGGACGGGTCGGGGCCGGGAGAGCAGCTGGGGGCTGCACAGCTCAGCCCTGGGGGCCCCCTGTAGGGGGCGCTGTAGCTCCGGGGACGCAGGGGGCAGCAAGGGCGGGGGGGCGGGGTTTGCAGCAGGGAGCCCTGGACCCTGCCCCGGGTGGGGCCAGCTGGGTTCACAGCTGGGGGCAGCCTAGAGCCCCGCCCACTAAACTCCGCCCAGCCAGGGGCTCAGTGTTATTCCATGGGGCGCCCCCTGCAGGGCGGGAGCACCAGGCCCGGGAAGGTAACGTGGGGCAGGAGAGATGGAGCTGGGGAGAGGTACCTATAACAATGGTTGCTTTGCAGGTGTCTCCCACGCAGCAGGCGATGGTCGTCCTGGTGGTCATTCCCTTCCCAAAATTCATCGAGATGTGCCCGGCTTTACATTGGCTGGATGTCACACAGTGCTTGTGAATGCTCTGGGTGTTCACTCCCGCTGCACAGGAGGAGAAGACAGATTTATTCCCCTTCCACTCCCACCCCATCGACGCCCACTTCACAACGATGCCCAGGTGCCATTAGCCTTCCTCTACCCATGGGGAAACTGAGGTCCCGCAGGGCTAGAGAAAGCCATTTCAGCACCTAAATCCAACATTTAGATCCTTCTGCTCCCCACTCACGTGCCACGTAACCCTGGGGGCCCCAAATCTTCTGCCCATTAGGTCCTTTTGTTACCAAAGTTCCCACCAGTGGGTATGTGCCAGGCTGCCGAGATCCTGACACTGGGCATTCAGCTCACCCCTTAGCCACGGTGGGATTCCCAAACTAGGCGTTCCCCGCCGATATCACCTGCGGGGCCTGATCCAGGAGACGCTTTCGGAGCATGCCCACCGGATCAAGCCCTGCACAAAGCCCAGCCGAGGAGGAGATGGGGGCAGGGTGGCCCCCAGACACTCAGGAGCCCAGTGGGTCGGAAGCTGCCTGTGGACATGTGTGATCAGGTTCCAGGGCATGTTTAACTATTTCATACAGTATGGGACGGCTTCAACAGGGGAAACAGAGACACGCACCCTGGAGGCCAGGGAGCCAGGCACGACTGTAGGAGGGGAGGGATCTGGGCTGAAGTCCCAGCCTCAGAGGAGGGACTAGAACCCAGGCGTCCTGGCTCCCCAGCCTGTTCGCTGACCCAGGTTGGTTAAGGTCCCTCTCACCTACCCAATGTGGTTACTGTCCGAGCGATGGCACAAGACTCCTGCCCAGCTGGGCAGGTCTGCATGGCGCCCGTGCAGCTGGTTCCTTGGCCTGCACAAACCTCACACTGCAGGCAGGACCCTGGGGAAGGAGAGAGAACATGACACGTCTAGATTTGTCCCTTCCCTTGAATTTAACTGATGCCAGCTGGGATCTGGCCCCATCGAGACCAACAGAGCTACGGTCATGGGAATCCTGCAGAAATGCCTTTTATATCGTCTTGAGCTCATGTTACTGGAATTCAGATCTGCCTTCCAGAGCAGAGACAATCCCCTGCCAGGAAAGCCCTTGGCCAGCTCTGAAATGTGCCCAGTGGGGATACATTTTAGTGATTTAAAGTATAAATATTTCCTCCCATTGTTTCACTCGTCGTCATGGGGACTTTCTGACTTCCAGCCCTCTCCTCCTCGGACGCTGTCACTCAGACGCCCCCAGCTCAGCCCCCGTTATTCTGTGGCTGCTTTTCGGTTACGTTCAGTAACAGTTTCACCCGACAGGTGGCTCTGAGCTGTTGGCACGTTGGAGAAGTTAGGAAATCAGCCCCTGTAGGAACAGACCCCACTCACCTGTCGCCAGGAGAGCAGCGAGGATGCAGATGGCAAGAGAAGCCTCCATGGTGATGGGGAAGCAGGAGATCGGCGCTGGGGTCTGTGATGCAGCCAAATCTCCAGCCAGGGGATTGATCACAGACGGGCTGAAATGAGATCATGCATGAGCCGGTCGACAGGGTGGGTGGAATCACAGAGCCGTTTGCCACAGCTCTGGAGTAACCGCACCTCTAACCCGCTTTGTGGCTGGTACATTCGCAGCACCCACCCGGAGCAGTCAGAGACAAACTCAAATACTCCTGCTGGAAGATTGTAGCGTAAGGTGACCCTGTTTCTGGGGATCCCAAACAATCGTACACAGCAACCACATACAAGAGAGAGACAAAGCAGGCTGCTCCCTACCACAGGGAGAGAGAACTCAGCCCACCTTGTTCTAGGCTGGTTTCTTCCAGATTGCTTCTGGTCCTATGCTTCCCCGTGGAGCCCCCAAGACTGTCAGCAGGACAACGAAACTCCACTCCCCGCCCCCACTTTTAAAGCCATTGGTCCTTTTCCATTGCCATTGGTCCTCGACACACAATGTCCAACTCCCCGTAAAGCAGCTCTCAGCCACACATGAGTTTTGACAGCGGAGGGATCCCTTATCCCTCCTCCAGAGCCAAATTCCTTTGTGTGTCAGGACCCGCCTCTCATGTGTGCCCCTTTTCTCTGGCCAATAGGGCCTGCAAACACAGTTCTTCATGGTGGGGGGGGGGGGGGAAGCATCCACCTCTCATGGCTGGCTCCCTTGCTCTCGGTTAGGTGTGACCTGCTTTTCTATTTGGTCTTATGTTAGGGTGGCATCTACCTTTCGCAGTCACCCCCCGGCCGCTGGTTCTCTCGGCTGGTCTTCGGCCGCTCAGCCCTCCGGCTGAGCCGCACACACTGTCCCCATTCCGGGGTATACAGTCCCGAGTTCTTATCACGGCCCTGGTATGGGGCTGTAGCTCAGAGGCTTCTCCCCCAAAGCACTGCCTTCTTCAACCACCCAGCCGGGGCCCGTCTCGGCACCCGCAGCTGGTATCCTTTTCAGCACCCCTCCCCGGGCTCAGTCTGCAACCAGACCCGCAGGGCCCATCTCGGTACCCTCGCCTGGTCCAGCCAGGTCCTGGGCTCAGCCCCCGGGGCTCGGCCTGCCCGCACTGACATTTTCATGGTCCTGCTGCTGCTCTATCCAGCCAGCCAGCCAGCCAGGCGCCCGGTCTTCGGCAACCTTCGCCGGTGCCGGTGCCGGTGCCGCTTGCTGCTCATCTAGCCAGCCAGGCTCCCAGTCCTCCCTCATCATGCTCCAGGCAGGAACTGACCATCTCTGCTCTGCTACTTGTCTTATATAGGGTCCTTCCGGCCCCGGATTGGCTGCTCCATCAGCCCCTCTGATTGGCCGCTCCTCTGCAGCCACTCTAGGCTGCCTGGAGGACTTCTCTCTGCTCTACTCTGGGGCAGGGTGAGGCAGGGCCATGAGGCCTCCAGCAGGGGGCCTCCAGACCTCGTCTGCCCTGCCGCAGCCCCCCTCTGCCTCCCCTCCCCCTGGGGGCCCCCACAGCATCACCCCAGATTCCCCAGGGGGAGGGGGAAGCTACTGACCCCTCCCCCCAAGGAGATGGGGTTTTGTTCCCCGCACCACCCAGCAGTGGTGCCTCGGGGTCACTCGCCACAGACCATCAGGCAGACTGGGGGGAGACATTCCCCCTCCCTCCTGGTGGCAGCTGCCTCTGCCCCCCACCTCTGTGCACTGCGCTTGGGCACTTCCCACCCTTGGAGGGTGTCACGGCATTGCCAGTGCTCTGCAGCTGCCTCAGTTTCCCCCATGTGGCTGGGCACTCCGCCGCCCTCATGGTTTGTTCTGCCCCAGGCTCCCTGGCAAGGGCGGGGGGGTGTGTGTGTGAGGGGGTGTGGTGGGGGCCAAAGGCAGGTGGCCCACAGGAGGGAGTTTAGGACCGGCAAACCCGGAGGAGTGGGGAGAGTTAGGAGGTAGGAGAAGGGTCTGGGGGAAAGCAGCGGTGAATAGGATAGTGCCAAACTTGGCAGCTGACTACACGGTCCCTGAGCCGGGAGCTGGATTAGAGGGTGGGCCCGGGCCCCCCTCCCGGCTGCTGATGCTGAGTGCATTGGTCAAGAGGGAATTGGATACCCTGGAAGGGGCGGGGGGACACGAACGGTGACCCGGCTGGAGGGCTGAGTTGTGAAGAGGAGGCTGCTGGAGAGAGAGACGCTGGAGGAGAACGCGGCGCCTGGCGGAGCTAATCCCCGGGACGGCCAGCAGGAGGCACCACTTGCGGGGACTGAACCCCGTGACGGGGGGACAGAGCAGATCTCCCTGGTTGAAGGAGTCCAAGAATTGACCCGGGAGTAAATTTACCCCGTGTGGCAGCGGGTGGCTCTCTCACCCCACCCCACCCCTCAGGTTTAGGCAGCTGTTTGCACTTGCTGGTGCTTTCCCTTTGAGACAACCCCACCACACCCATCAGATGCCGGGATCACATGCCGGCTCTTGCCTTCAGTACAATGTGTGTGGTGGAGGAGTGGGGCTGGGAGCCAGGAGTCCTGGGTTCTATCCCCAGCTCTGGAAAGGGAGTGGAGGCTAGTGGATAGAGTGGGGAGGGGAGGCTGGGAGCCAGGTCTCCTGTGTTCTCTCCCTGGGTATGGGAGGAAGTGGGGTCTAGTGTGATAGAGGAGGGCAGGGCTCCAAGACAGGACTCCTGGGTTCTATCCCTGGCTCCAGCAGGGGAGTGGTGTCTAGTGGCTAAAGCAGGGGGCTGGGAGCCAGGACTCCTGGGTTGTCTCCCTGGCTCTGGGACGGGAGTGGGGTCTAGTGGTTAGTGGTGGGAGGCCTGGGAGGCAGGACTCCTTGGTTCTATCCAAGTGGAGAGTGGGAGCTAGCGGATAGAGTAGGAGGGGAGGCTGGGAGCCAGGGTAACTGGGTTCTATCACTGGCTACAACAGGGGAGTGATGTCCAGTGGTTAGAGCACCAACAGACCAGAGGGGTATCACTTACCAAAAGTTCCTTGGAGTAAAGTGGGTCTCGGGTGAAGTCGGTGGCTAATTCTTTAGAGCAGAAAAGCTGTACCCATCTCTCGCTCTGTCCTGTCTCTGTCTCTCTCTTTTTATAGAAGGGCTCAGTTATGTGCTGTGATGCAATATGAGAACTTAGATTCGCACGCTTCTGCTGGGAGAGTCTATAAGATTCTATTCCCCTCGCTGGCCCTGCCCACCCTTTGGGCGTCTGAGCACACTGTCAAATTCTCCTCCCTTCCTGCTGGAAAATCGAGTTAGAGGGATGAGTGAAACCAGCTCCCCTTGGAAGGCTTGGGATGGCAACATAGGGTAGCCGGTCACACCAGGGACAGGGTGGCAGGACTTCTGGAAGACACTCAGACACTACAGTGATAGATGTGGTATAAAAACCTATATAGACTAGAATAAGGCCTTTTGCACAAATTGTAACATCTGGCACACACTTCTCAACTTAACCATTCGGCTTTGCCTTAGCCAAAGGAGAAGAGATCTACTGGAATAAGAATTACAAAATGCTGTATAGAAGATTTATGATTCCACTTTACTTTCACAATAGTGTTCGCTTGTCTTGAAAAGTCTCCTGAAATAAATTGAACAGCGTGCAAAAACCAACCAACCAAAATGCTCAACCAAACACTTCGCCAAATGCAGTTTAGGCCCATTCTCGGCTCAGTATTTGTAAATTGTGAAGAAAATTTTAGATTACAGGTTTACAGATTAAATTTTTTTTTTTTTTTTACAATTACAAAAATAAAATTGAAAAGAGCAGTCATAGCTTCCTAACTGCGGGCAGGACCAAGATAATGGCACCTTCTGACACCTCCACCAGCACCTACCTGTTTCCTTGACTTTTGGGCTACTGTCTTCAAAACCCACGTCTGCCAAACCTCCTCTCGTTTCCTGACCTTTTTAGATGGTTCCTAAAACTGCATCTTCTCCAGTGACTTCTGCTAAACACGAGGTTTCTAATCGAAGGTCTCATGCAATAAAAAATGAAACAAAAAGAAGCTTTACAAAAATTATATATCCTAAACCATCCAATAATTAATGCAAGAACAGATTGCAATGATCGGAGGAGGGAGGGAGATCGAAAGATACACAAACACATCCCAAAAGCATGCGAAGAGGCAAATGAAAAATGGTTAGAACAAAGAAGCCTTGAAATCAAAGAATATTAGACACAACCACAAAGAGATTAATTGAACCACAAAAAGAACCATGAGACAAAGAGAGAAGTTAAGAAAAGGAACAAACTCTATCAAAACTAATAAGTCAGAGGATGTCACAAAGCCAACAGCATCCTAGGAAGATGGATGGAATACGTGAAGGAATGTTTGATGATCCTGAAAAACTGGAAGATAGAGACACTGAAACTGGAGAAGAAAAAACACCGGCTATTACAATGTGGAAACTAGAAAGAGCGCTAAAAAGTATAAAGCAAGGGAAAGTAGCTGGGGAGGAATGGATCGTGGTTAAAATGCTACAATCCCTGAAGGACAATTCAGAAACTTACCTGCCAGAACTTCTCAATCAAATATACATATCAGGAGAACTTCTGGAGGACTCCAAGAGGTCAATCTGTATTCCTCTACCGAAGGTTGATAATGCTAGAGACTGTGAAGAACATCAAACTATAAACCCAAGAAGCCGCACACTCACAGATCTGTGGAAAGTTGTTGGCACATGGACACATCTTGAGACAAGAATTAGCAGAAGCCAGCAGGGTATTGCCGAGGAGTGGCTTTGAGAGAGGCAATTTTTGCCCTGAGGATCTTATGGTAGCGTGGGAAAGAAGTACTTTGTAGAGTATGGGAAGGGATTTCATAAGCTCCAACACAACAAGTTGATACATATTCTTGAAGAATGTAGGATTGACTTCCAAGATCTGTAATTAATAACAAGCTCGTTCTGGGGACAGAAAGCACCAATCCGAACGAAGTGTGAACTGCGTACTGCAGCATCAAAGAGGTGAACCCCATGGTTGCGTTGTATCATTGAAACTATTTAGCATATACGTAGAAGTTAGAATGAGGGAATGTTTAGAAGACACTGACCAGGGTGTGCAGATATCAACAATGTAAGACACGCCAAGGAACCAGTTCAGAGCACTGCTTCCTTTTGAGAGCAAAGACAGCAAGAAATATGGAATGAGGATTAACGATATGATGATCTCTATGATGAGATAACTGGCTCTGTGGATATGAGGAAAGCAGTGGACGTGATATAAATTGACTTTAGCAAAGCTTTTGATATTGTCTCCCACAGTATTCTTGCCAGCAAATTAAAAAAGTATGGATTGGATGGACTATAAGGTGGTGTGACAGGGTCGGGCCAGATGGCTACAGGAGAGCAACAGAAGGCAGATATATTAGCCCCAGGTTAAGTAGGTCCCTTTGCCCTGGGTAAGGTAACAGGGAAGGTTTCAGAACAATCAGGAACCTTCTGGAGACAATTAAGACAGACAGGCTGATTAGAACAACTGCAGCCAATCAAGAAGCTGCTAGAATCAATTAAGGCAGGCAATCAGGGCACCTGGGTTTAAAAAGGAGCTCACTTCAGTTTGTGGTGCGCGTGTAAGGAGCTGGGAGCAAGAGGCGCTAGGAGCTGAGAGTGAGAACGTGGACTGTTGGAGGACTGAGGAGTACAAGCATTATCGGTCACCAGGAGGAAGGTCCTATGGTGAGGATAAAGAAGGTGTTGGGAGGAGGCCATGGGGAAGTAGCCCAGGGAGTTGTAGCTGTCGCACAGCCGTTCCAGGAGGCACTCTAGACAGCTGCATTCCACAGGGCCCTGGGCTGGAACCCGGAGTAGAGGGCGGGCCCGAGTTCCCCCCAAATCCTCCCAACTCCTGATCAGACATAGGAGTCGTCGACCTGGATTATGGGTTCACGAAAACGGCCAAACTGAGGGCTGCCGTGAAGCTCCAAGGCGAGCAAATCTGCCAATAAGCGCAAGACCCACCAAGGTAGAGGAGGAACTTTGTCACAGTGGATAGAAAGCTGGCTAGATTTTCGGGCTCAACGGGTAGTGATCAACGTCTCGATGTCTAGTTGGCACCTGGTATCAAGTGGAGTGCCCCAGGGGTCAGTCCTGGGGCCGGTTTTGTTCAATATCTTTATTAATGATCTGGATGATGGGATGGATTGCACCCTCAGCAAGTTCACAGATGACACTAAGCTGGGGGAAAAGGTAGATATGCTGGAGGGTAGGGATAGGATACAGAGGGCCCTAGACAAATTGGAGGATTGGGCCAAAAGAAATCTGATGAGGTTCACCAAGGACAAGTGCAGAGTCCTGCACTTAGGAAAGAAGAATCCCATGCACTGCTACAGAGTAGGGACCAACTGGCTAAGCAGCAGTTCTGCAGAAAAGGACCTGGGGATTACAGTGGACGAGACGCTGGATATGAGTCAGCAGTGTGCCCTTGTTGCCAAGAAGGCCAATGGCATTTTGGGGTGTATAAGTAGGGGCATTGCCAGCAGATCGAGGGAAGTGATTATTCCCCTCTATTCGGCACTGGTGAGGCCACATCTGGAGTACTGTGTCCAGTTTTGGGCCCCCCACTACAGAAGGGATGTGGACAAATTGGAGAGAGTCCAGCAGAGGGCAAAAAAAATGATCACGGGGCTGGGGCACATGACTTATGAGGAGAGGCTGAGGATTGTTTAGTCTGCAGAAGAGAAGAGTGAGGGGGGATTTGATAGCAGCCTTCAACTACCTGAGGGGGGGTTCCAAAGAGGATGGAGCTCGGCTGTTCTCAGTGGTGGCAGATGACAGAACAAGGAGTAATGGTCTCAGGTTGCAGTGGGGGAGGTCTGGGTTGGATATTAGGAAACACTATTTCACTAGGAGGGTGGTGAAGCACTGGACTGGGTTCCCTAGGGAGGTGGTGGAATCTCCATCCTTAGAGATTTTTAAAGCCCGGCTTGACAAACCCCTGGCTGGGATGATTTAATTAGGGTTGGTTCTGCTTTGAGCAGGGGGTTGGACTAGATGACCTCCTGAGGTCCCTTCCAACCCTGATCTTCTATGATTCTACGATAGGAAGACAAAAAGTATGGTAATACATAAAATGCACATGGAAGGCAACACCTGTGTCTTGATGCTCAAGTGGTGAAACAAATGAATAGTTTCCCCTCTTTAGGGAATCTAATAACATCCAACTGGAGAGGGGAGGAAGAAATCAGGAGAAGGACACAGCTTGCAAAAACTGCATCCCGCGACTTCCCACGACTTCTGTGTCGTCGGAAGTTAAAGGGGCCACATCTGCTGCAGTGCTGCGCGTGTTTGGCCCTCCTGTCCAGACGTCCTTAGAAAGAACACCGAGAGGCGACTCCAGCGTTTGAGCTTTGGCATTACAGGAGAAGGATAAAAATTCGCTGGATCACCAAAACCACGACCGACGGGGTGACGAGAAGGATGAATTCTGCAACAGCACAATCAGTTGAGACGCTTGGTGAGAGAATAACAGCTTTCTGTTCACACGTGGCTTGGTCTTCGCAGAGCAACTCCATTCAAGGACACACACGGTCCGGCAGGACGGCAGGCAAGCCAGAAAGAGGGGGAAGGAGAGCCAGGTCGGAACCATCACCCGATGGACTGGTCTCCAAAGTAGAGGGGAAGTTTTATACCTCTGTCCCGACAGTGGAAAAGACCATACCATGCTGGCAGGCTGCTGAGTCGGCTTTATCCCTGACTCCAAGTGACCCTGTGTCTGTTCTACCACACACCCCCCGCCCCCCCAAAAAAATGATTCCTCAAACAATGCTCAGCAAAAACGCCTCCGGTCCTCATCAGAAAACTCCAAGGCAGGTTCACACCCACGTACGTCTTAGCTTGCGATTCACTCCTCGTTGGGCCGGGAGCTCATCCCCGGCCATGTTCTGCCCTGCCCCGGGTTCCCTGCTAAGGGTGGGGCAGAGAGATGAGCTCCCGGGTCACGGCCGAAGACATCCAAGAACATCCGTTGGAGCCAGGGAGAGTCACGTCTCCAGCGTGGGAGCAGAGGGCTTTGCAATTCCAGCCTGGTCCAACGTTAACCGCGCCTGGCCTTTGACCAGCCGCTCGGGCGGGAAAGGGGGAACTGCATCAGCAAAGCCCCTGATCTCACTGCTCTGCAGCAGCGTTGGCTGGAGGACCCCCGGGTTCATTTGGAGATGCCGGCATTGGTGTTCTCGGAGCCGCTGGCATCTGTCCCGCCCTGTTCCCAGGAAAGGCGTTTCCCCGCCCCATCCCAGCGGTGGGTCAGCAGTTGTGACCAGATGCCCAAAGCCCTGGATCGTGCAGATGGAGAAGGGGAGGTGAGGGCTTCTTCCTGAGCAGCGCTTGTTTGAGGGTGGTGGGCACCGTGCTGCTCCACAGGGGTCCACCGTCACAGCCATTGGCCCGCAGCCCCCTCCCCGTACCCTGGAGAGAACCCAGCAGCCCCGTTTGAAGTGTAGACACAGCCCCCCACCCACTCCACTGCACTGCACTTTCAAACCAGTGTCATCTGCGGTGACTTGTGGGGAAATGGAAGTGAGACCAGCTCACGCCCTGGGCTGGGCCTCACTGTGGTCGGATGCAGCAGGAGGGCTGTGTCCTGAGGGGAGGGGGTGTGTGACAGTCACCAGATCCCCAGACCTTTCTGTACGGAACCCAGGAGTCCTGACTCCAAGACACCCCCCCACTCCAACTCACTCCACCCCCACTTTTCTCCCAGAGCTGGGGATAGAACCCAGGCATCCTGGCTCCCAGCTGTTCCTGCTCTAACCACTAGACCCCACTCCCCTTCCAGAGCCAGAGAGAGAACCCAGGAGTCCTGGCTCCCAGTCCCCGTTGGAGGCTGAACTGACGTTGTCCTGGGCTGTGTAACCCCCAGCCTGTGTTTCCTGCTTTCCCCACTGGGGTCTTTCTGAGCCTAATCTTAGGGCACAGAACGGCTTCCATATGAGCGAGACTAAAAAAATTAGGGCCGTTCAGTTTGGCAAAGAGACGACTTAGGGGGGATGCAACAAAGGGCTAAAAAATCATGCCATGGCATGGAGAAAGTGACTCGAGAACTGCTATTTCCCCATCCTACAGTACCAAAACCAGGGTGCACCCAATGAAATAAACAGGCAGAGGTTTTAATATGAATAAGAGGTCACACTTTTCCCCCACAATGCACAGTTAACCTGTGGAACTCATTGCCAGGGGATATGGTGATGGGCAAGAGTGTAAGTGGGTTGAAAAGAGAATTAGATGAGTTCATGGAGGATGGGTCCATCAAAGGCTATTACCCAAGATGGTCAGGGATACAACCCCATGCTCAGAGTGTCCGTAAACCTCTGACTGCCAGAAGTCGGGAGGGGAAGTCGGGGTGGCTATGTCCTAAATTGCCATGTGCTGGGAACTGTCCCTGAAGCTTTGGTAGTGGCCACTGTCAGACACAGGACACTGGACTAGCTGCACCATTCTCCTGACCCGGTGCGGCCGCGCTTCTGTTCTTAACTGGCTTCTTGACGGCACCACCCATGAGAATTACATTTTTCTCCATTGAAATAAATAAAGAAATTCCAAAGAATTTGGTCTCTAGTTTGCAGCAATATTAAGGGGCTTGACTCCATCTGGGGAACCGAGAATCCTTGGGTGGGACAGCGGCTAACACACGCTGCAGGGATGTATTTCCGTGCGGCGTCGCCCTTGCACCGGGTGGGGAATCAGGAGAGAAGCTGCAGCAGCAGGAGCTCGCCTGGCCCTGGTGCCCCATCCGCCGCGCCGGAGGCCGCTGTGCATTTGGCCCTGGTTTGACTTGCACTGATGCCTGCGAAGGTCGACGAACCCACTTTTAGCTGGCCGCAGACGGACTTGGAAGCGCAGCCCTTCATCGCCATCTGCACCGGATTTCCACCTGCCGGGGGAGGGGACAGGCAGTTGTCAGGGGAGCAGCTCCACTCCTTGAGCTGGACTAGGACACAATGGTCCCCCCCATCCTCAGGGCCCCTTCAGACTCCCCCACAGCCTCTATCTCGCCGTCTGCTCCCCCGCTACCCGCCCCGCAGCCTGTCTGGCCTGGGATGGCCTCCCGCTTCTCCTCCACTCTGACGCAGACTCGTTGTGTGTCCTTGAACAAGTCACTTGCAGCCCGGATCTAGAGCCTGCCAGTGAAACCCATATTGGATCTAACCAGTATTAGCTGCACCACTCACCTAGCAAAGCACCAGCTCAGTACTGGTGGCAGAGGTGGGATCTCTAATAAGGGTGGCTTCATAGTGATTTAAGGTCTCATGATAGGACTCTGCAAAACTAGATTCAATTCCCAGCCCTGACGCAGCCTTCCTGTGCGACCTTGGGCAAGTCACGGCACCGCTCTGTTCCTCAGTTTCCCCCATCTTTAAAATGGGGAGAACGATCCTTATTTTTTGCCTGTTCCAATTGCAGCCTCTTTGGGGGGCAGGAACTGTATCCTGCTGGGAGTCCTTCAGCATCTGGCAGAAGAGGGGACCCCCATCTGGGTCGGGGCTCTGTGAAGCACCTGGCACAACAGGGGCTCTCAAGAGTAAGTCAGTCCTACCACGAAGAGCTTAGAGACTAAACTATACACAGGTAATGGACCAGACGTAAAGGGAGGGAAAGACACTGGCCCAAGGTCACACCAGAGGCCACAGCTGGGAATAGGACCCAGGTGTCCGGACCTGCAGCCGATATCTTTCCCTAGCGGCCCCCACACAGTGTCTCGCTTCTGCCCGACGGGGGATAAAACAACAAAGGAAAAATATCCCCAGAAGAAATGAACTGAGGTTACCAGTTGTTAGGGTCTCGACCATGTCGACACATCGGGTCTCGTCTCCAGTGCACTGTATGGTCTTCTCACTGCACTGATCAGCAAACCCAGCGAAGCTGGCTGGGCAGCTCCGGCCATTGGGTTTGGGGTCGGCCGGGGGCACTGGGAAGAAGCGGAGCAAACGCAGTCAGCTCGGGGGACGAGCCCCAGGACGGGTCGGGGCCGGGAGAGCAGCTGGGGGCTGCAGAGCTCAGCCCTGGGGGCCCCCTGCAGGGGGCGCTGTAGCTCCGGGGACGCCGGGGGCAGCAGGGGCAGGGGAGGGGTTTGCAGCAGGGAGCCCTGGACCCTGCCCTGGGTGGGATCAGCTGGGTTCACACCTGGTGGGAGCCTAGAGCCCCGCCCACTAAACTCCACCCAGCCAGGGGCTCAGTGTTATTCCAAGGGGAGCCCCCTGCGGGGCGGGAGGACCAGGCCCTGGAAGTTAACGTGGGGCAGGAGGTGCAGGGGATGGGGCAGGAGAGGCGGAGCTGGGGAGAGGTACCTGTGACGGTGGCTGTTCTGCGGGCGTCTCCCAAGCAACAGGCAAAGCTTGTCTGTGTTCTCATTCCCGTCCCAAAATTCACAGAGAAGGGGCTGGCTTTACATTGACTCGATGGCATACAGCCCTTGAGAATGCTCTGCGTCTTAATTCCTGTTGCACAAGAGGAGAAAAACGGAGATTTATTCCCCTTCCACTTCCACCCCATCGACACCCTCTTCACAATGACGGCCCTGTGCCATTAGCCTTCCCCTATCCATGGGGAAACTGAGGCACGAAGAGGGGAAAGTGAGTCAGCCACGGTCCCACAGGGCTAGACAAAGCAATTTCAACACCTAAATCCAGCATTATAACCTCCAGTTCAGAGGCAACACATGGGATGGGGTGCGGTAGGCCCGGGTTTGCTGGCCCCGCTCGGTCACATGGGGCGGCCGGGTCCACTCCCTGCACAGCAGCTGCTGGAGCCAGTGAGCAGGTAGCTGCTGCCGGGGGGAGCAGCAGCCGCAAACAGCTGGGAGCGGAAGTGGGGGGGAGCTGCAGAGGGTAAGGCGGGGGTGTTTGGAGGGGCCGTGACTCAAGCTATAGTAGGGGTGAAAATTTAAATTGTGTCTCCCCCCCACTATCTGCAGGCACCAATTGTCTCTGCTCCAGCTCCCCACTCAGCTGCCACGTAACCCTGGGGACCCCGAATCTCCTGCCCATAAAGTCCTTTCGTTGCCAAAGTTTCCAACAGGGGGTACATGCCGGGCTGCCGAAATCCCGACGCTGTGTGTCCCGCTCACCCCTTAGCTGCAGCGGGATTCACAGACACAGTGTTCCCCTGCCGATGTCACCTACGGGGCCTGATCCAGGGGATGCCCTCGGAGCACGTCCGCCAGATCGGGCCCTGCGCAAAGCCCAGCCAGGGAAGGAGATGGGGGCAGGGGGTGGCCCCGTATGCCCAGGAGCCCAGTGGGTCAGACGCTCTGCGTGGACGTGGGGAAATCAGGTACCAGGGAATGTTTAACTATTTCATACAATTTGGGGCGGCTTCAACAGGGGAAACAGAGAGACACCCCCCCCCCCAGATCCAGGAGGGCAGACATGACCGTAGGAGGGGAGAGACCTGGGCTGAAGACCCCATCCTGATTCGGGTCGAGTGGGGATTTGAACTTGGCTCCCCCAGGGTGCAGCTGAGCGCCCAGCTATTGGGATCTCCCGGCAGCCCCTCCTCCACCGCCGTCATTCACAAGGAAGGGCTGACCCAGTCCAGATGCCGGACTCCCGGTGCGGGGTTCCCAGACATGGGTGCCAAGCAGAACTGGGCACCTCCATGCAGCCGGGACTTAGGGGCCAAGCAGACCTTAGGCCACACCCCTCTCCTCGGCATTTCCTGTTGGCTGGCTCAGGGGGCTGCCCACTTGACGCGCTGGCTTTTGTGGTTCCCATCCTCAGTGGGCCCCTGGCTAGTCACCTGGGAGCTTGGCATCGCAACTGAGCTCGTCCACAGGGACTGGCATAGAACCCAGGCGTCCTGGTTCCTCACCCGCTGCCCACGGCAATGTACTCCACTCCCTTCCCGGAGCTGGGACAAGTAGAGGACCCAGGCGTCCTAGATCCTAGTCTGTTCTCTGACCCACGTTGCTTAGGGTCCATCTCACCCGGTTCTTAATTAGTGCCAGGGCTGAGCCCCGGCTCCCCTGGGCTCGCTGCCTCGGTTATGAAAGGAAGAAGAGGGCTTCCGCCCCAGCACCTCTCGCATGACAAATCAGCCCCTGATCTCACCTACCCACTGTGGATGCTGTCACAGCGATGCCACAGGAATCTTCCCCAGCGGCGCAGGCCTCCAGGTCGCCCGTGCAGCTGGTTCCTAGGCCGAAGCAAACCTCATATTGCAGACAGGCCCCTGGAGATGGAGCGAGAACATGAGCCACCCGGATCTGTCCCTCCCGCGCCTTCCCCTCGGCTCTGTGGGGAAGCACCGGGTGCAGCGCCCTGGGGTCCCTCATCAACACGCTGCCCCAGCATTGTCGACGGTCCCAGCTGGCTACAGGCATTTCACGCTACGCGGGGGCTCCATCTCCCTGGACTTTGCTGCGGATTTTAGTTCCCCAGTGGGTTTTCCCACCTCACAAACCCCAGAGAGATCCCCAGCGGGTGTGAGCTGGTGACAATCTCCCCAGTGTGGTGCGGCAAGGGCCGACTGACAGCTGCCATGGACTCCAGTGCAGCTGCGCCCCCCTGACACCGGCTGGGCCCTGGCCCCACTAACACCGGCTGGGGGTCACATAGAACTGCCCTTCAGATTCCCTTGAGTTCCTGCTACGGTGCCATCCACACAACAGGCAATCCCCATTCAAAATGTCCGTGGCCTCTGGCCAACTCTGAAACATGCCCAGTCACGACACAGTTCGAGTGATTAAAACTGTAAATATTTCCTCCCATTTCCACAATTATTTCACTCACTGTTACGGGGACTTTGTGACTTCCAGCCCCCTCCTCCTTGGACGTTGTCACTCAGATGCCCCCAGCTCAGCCCCCCTTATTCTCTGGCTATTCAGTTACTTTCATAGAATCATAGAATAACAGGGTTGGAAGGGACCTCAGGAGGTATCTAGTCCAACCCCCTGCTCAAAGCAGGACCAATCCCCAATTTTTGCCCCAGATCCCTAAGTGGCCCCCTCAAGGACTGAACTCACAACCCTGGGTTTAGCAGGCCAATGCTCAAACCACTGAGCTATCCTTCCCCTGAACTGTTCATCCACGGTTTCACCCGACAGGTGGCTCTGAACTGTTGGTACATTGGAGAAGTTAGGAAATCAGCCCCAGTAGGAACAGACCCCACTCACCCATCGCCAGGAGAGCAGCGAGGATGCAGGTGGCAAGAGAAGCCTCCATGGTGATGGGGAAGCAATAGATCAGCGCTGGGGTCTCTGATGCAGCCAAATCTCTGGCCAGGGGATTTATGACAGTCGGGCTGAAGTGACATCAGAAGAGGTTGGACATGCATGAGCCGGTTGACAGGGTGAGGGTATCCTCAGTTCTGAGGTAGCCAAAACCCTCACCCCTTCGTGGCTGGTATGTTGGTGGCACCCACCTGGAGAAGTCAGAGACAAACCAGAAATGCTCCTGCTGGAAGGTTGTGCGTAAGCTGTCTGTTTCTGGGGAACCAGAACGATCACACACAAGCACCACAAACAAGGGGGAGACAAAACAGGCTGCTCACGATGGCAAAGAGGGACAACTTAGCCCATCTTGTTCCAGGCTGTTTCGTTACAAACTGCCTCTGGTCCCACACTTCCCTGCAGAGCTCCTTAGACTGCCAGCAGGACCAGAAAACCCCACAAACTCCCCTGACCCCACTCTTAAAGTGATAGCTTGCCACTGCAATCCATCCTTGAGACGCCACATCCAGCTCCCTGTGAAGCGGCTCTCAGACACACACTACTTTCAATAGCATAGGGATCCGAGAGCCCAGACCAGGGCAACCCCTTATCCCCTTGCAGAGCCAAAATCCTTCTGTGTCCTGCTCCCCAGAGAACAGGGTCTGGATCCCTGCACCGTCACCCCAGATTCCCCAGGGGGAGGAGGAATTGTACTGACCCTTCCTTCCCCACCGCCTTGGGTCATTCACGTTGCCACAGACCATCAGATAGACCATCAGCCATAGACTGGGGGAGGAAATTTCCCCTCCCTCCTGGAGGCAGCTACCTCTGCTCTCTCCCTCCCCCACCCCTGTGCATTGCACTTGGACACTTCCCACCTCCAGCGGGTGTTGCAGCGTTGCCAATGCTTTGCGGCTGCCTCAGTTTCCCCACCTGTGGTTGGGAGCTCACCCACCCTCATGCTCTGTTCTGCCCCATACTCCCTGATAAGGGGGGGACAGAGCTGATTTCCTGGTCCCAGCTAAAGGGGTCCAAGAGTCTACGCGGGAGTCAGAGAGTCCCCTCTCCGGCGCGGCAGTGGGCGGCTCTCTCCCCTCACCCCACCCTCAGTCTCAAGCAGCTCTTTGCCCTCGCTGGGAAGAGAACTGGAGCGCAGCGATATTTGCCTTTTGATATGACCCCATTTGCATGCTGGCTCTTGCCTTCATCCGCAATCATAGAGTGGAGGAGTGGGGCTGGTTCTATCTCAGCTCTGGGACGGGAGTGCTGGTCAGAGAGGGGGCAGGGTGAGAGCCAGGACTCCTGGGTTCTCTCCCTAGCTCTGGGAAGGGAGTGGGGTCTAGGGGTTAGAGCACCAACAGACCAGAGGGGTATCACTTACCAAACGCTCCTTAAAGTTTGCCTGGCGTGAAGCGGGTGACTGACTGCAGAGTGGAAAAGCTGAACCCGTCTCTAGTTCCGCCCTGTCACACGGGGTCTGTCTCTGTCTCTCTTTATAGAAGGGCTCAGGTACCTGCTGTGATGCAATACAGGAACTTACATGGATTTCCACATGTCGCCTGGTAGAGTCCATAAGTTTCTATTCCTCTCACCAGCCCTGCCCACCCTTTGGGTATCTGTGCACACTGACAAATCCCCCTCCTTTCCTGCCGGGAAATTGAATTAGAGGAATGTGTGATACCAACTCCCCTCAGAAGGCTTGGGGTGGCAATGCAGGGTAGCAGGTCACACCCGGGACAGGGCGGCAGGACTCCTGGGTTCTGTTCCTGGTGCCATGTCGATTAAGGGCAGGACCCTTGGATCCTCCTCCTGTCCTCGGGACAAGCGGGATCCAGTGGCGAGAGAAGTCGGGGTGGGAGTCTGGACGCCTGGGTTCTATAGACTGGAAAGTGGGTCATAGTAGGGTTGTAGGAGCAGGATTTTATGTCTGTATTTTGTATAATTTAGAACGAAGGACAAAGAATAATAATGCAGCCTGCGTTAAATGTATTGATGTATGATTTGACCATATTCTGCCAGCCACCCTTTCCGAAAGCAGGAAGGAACGGCCTAGTGGGCTATCGGTTGAGATGCATCAGCCAGAATCTTGTGTCTGAAGCTGATTTCAAGGCAGTAACAGACCTTTAGGGTCACCACTTTGTTGTAGGTTTAAAATGAGCATTTTGAAATAAGTAAAAGAATGCCGTGATTGTTTTTTCCTGCATTGCAATTTGATGTTCCTGTTCAGATGTTCCATGTAGATCAGTCCTGTTTTGCGTGTGAATGAGGAATGTGCGTGTTAGAAGATAAGTTTCAGAGGAGCAGCCGTGTTCGTCTGTATCCGCAAAAAGAACAGGAGGACTTGTGGCACCTTAGAGACTAACAAACTTATTAGAGCATAAGCTTTCCTGAGCTACAGCTCACTTCATCGGATGCATAGAATGGAACATATAGTAAGAAGAAATATATACACATGCAGATAAGTTGGAAGTTGCCATACAAACTGTGAGAGGCTAATTAGTTAAGATGAGCTATTATCAGCAGGAGAAAAAAACTTTTGTCGTGATAATCGAGCTGGCCCATTTAGACAGTTGACAAGAAGGTGTGAGGGTACTTAACTTCAGGGAAATGGAGTCAATATGTGGAATGACCCAGCCACTCCCAGTCTCTCTTCAAACCCAAGTTAATGGGATCTAGTTTGCAGATTAATTCAACCTTAGCAGTTTCTCAGTGGAGTCTGTTTCTGAAGCTTTTGTGTTGCAAAATTGCCACCCTTAAATCTTTTACTGAGTGGCCAGGGCAATGCCCCTCTGCCATGTACCTTGGCCAAACCGGACAGTCTCTACGCAAAAGAATAAATGGACACAAATCTGACATCAGGAATCATAACATTCAAAAACCGGTAGGAGAACACTTCAGCCTCTCTGACCACTCAGGAAAAGACTTAAGGGTCCAGGCTTAGCCGGTTTGGCTGGGGGAAATCCGAAGAATATCTAGGAACCAGAGTGCTAAACTTCACAGTGGAGGGTCAGAAGCAGGTTGGAAGACCAAACCGAGAGGGATGGATGGCACACAAAAGGCTCTGATTAATGCGGACCTGCTACAAGGCGGAAACGGAACAGGGGGACCTGGGGTGTGGGGCTAAGGCGAGACGAACGTGTTGCAGCACCCCAAAGTGTCCCGTGCGTCTGACCGTGATACAGGCTCTCTGGGAACATCCCCTTCTTATTGCCAGGCCCCAGGCTCCCACGGGCCAGCCCCACGGCTCTGCTACTTCAAGACTGGGTCCAGGACATCTGTTTCATACCGTGGCTCCTTCGGCCGGTCCCAAAGCGTTTGCACCCACGTTGGAGGCTGAACTGACGTTCTCCTGTGTAGCTCCCAGCCTGTGCGTGCCAAAGTGGGAATTTTCTTAGTGTTTTGTCTGAAGCCTGTGTGTGCCTCAGTTTCCCCCGTGTGTTGCACAAGAATCTAGGTGGTGGGACAAGGGTGTGTGGTTGTGCAGAGACCCCGAGAGGGCAGGTGTGACTGCCATGTCCTCTAGCTGCCTGGGCCCAGACAATGGCTGGACACTCTGTATCCTGGACACAAAGGGCTGGGGCCCATCTTGGGCAAGTGCCAGCTGGAGGAGCTGGGGAACAGCGAAAAGTGGAGGCCAGGTGACCCATTGCCCAGGAAGCAGCACAAAGGGCGGAGAAGGGGCACTGGGTGTGACGGAGGGTGGGCTGCTGGAAGCTGGGTGGTCTCCTGGTTTGGGAATTGGGGGGTGGGGGAGCCCAGGGCTCTGGGTCCCCCCAAGATGGATTTTCTTGAACCTCCCTGCTTACTGTGCTAACAGTCTCTGTTCTATGCTGTGTTCCCAATGACTAATAACCTGTCGGTGTCACAGGCTGGCTGAGGGTCCCTGCTGACTGCGAAGTTGGGGTGCATGGCCCCTTTTGGGGGGCAGGTAAGCCTTCCCCAGGTGTCTCATTGAGGGGAGCTCACAGTGTGAACAGAGGGCTGAATGCTCCGAGGTCAGAGGCTGGCCCTGGTGAGAATCTGGCCCGAGGGGAGTCACTGCAGGAGGGTCCTGTCTGAACTTCATTCCGAGCGGTTCCTGAGCAAAGAGCTTGGGTGCCCGGGACACTGGGCTGCCTAATTTCCCGCCTAGGGTCTTTTCAGGTCTTATCTTAGGGCACAGAACTGCTTTCATTCGAGGCAAGACTAAAACGATTAGGGCGTTCAGCCTGGCAAAGAGACAACTCAGGGGGGATGCGACAGAGGGCTAGAAAATTATGCCATGGCTTGGGGACAGTCACTAGAGAACTGCTATTTCCCCTGTCCTACAGCACCCGAACCAGGGGTCACCCCATGAAACGAACAGGCAGCAGGTGTCATACAAACAAGAGGCCGTGCTTTTTCCCACAACACACAGTTAACCTGTGGAACTCATTGCCAGGGGATGTGGGGATGGGCAACAGTATAAGCGGGTTCAAAAAAAGAACTAGATGAATTCCTGGAGGAGGAGAAGTCAGGGGTGGGTCTCTCCTAAATTGCCATGTGCTGGGCACTGCCCCTGAAGTTCTGGGTGTGCCACTCTCAGAGACAGGACTCTGGACTAGCCGTGGCCGCTCTGATGTTCTTAACTGGCTTCTTGATGGCACCACCCACGAGAATTACATTTTTCCCCATTTAAATAAATTTTAAAAAATACAAAGAGTTTGGTCTCCAGTTTGTTTTATTCAGTGCAACAGCACCAAGGGGATCTGAGTCCAGCCAGAAGCCGAGAACCCACGGTGGGGAAAGGGGCTAACGCAGGCCGCAGGGTGTATTTGAGTGCAGTGTCACCCGCTGCACTGGGTGGGGATTCAGGAGAGTAGCTTCAACAGGAGGAGCCCAGCGAGGGCTGGGAGGAAAAGCCTGGTTGCTCCTGGAGCCACGCCCGCCGTGCCGGAGGCCACTGTGCATTTGTCTGTGGTTAGATTCGAACGGATCTCTGCGAAGGCTGACGAGCCCACTTTTAAGGGGAGGCACATGGACTCGGAAACGCAGCCCTTCATGATCATCTGCATTGGGCTTCCACCTGCGTGGGGGTGGGAGGGGAAGCAGGCGATTGTCAGGGGAGCAGCTCCATTCCTCAAGCTGGAGCAAGACACAACAGACTCCCCCTCCTCAGGGCCCCATCCAAACTCCCCCCACCCCCACCCCAGCCTCCATCTACCCATTTGCTCTGCTCCCCCACAGCCTGTCTGGCCCTGGATGGCTGCCCCCTCTGACACAGACTCACTGTGTGTCCTTGACCAAGTCACTTGCAGCCCCAATCTGGAGCCCACTGACAACACCTGGATTGGATGAGGCCTGTATTAGCCCAACAGTTCACCTACAAAGCAGCAAGTCAGTGCTGGTGGAAGAAGTGGGATCTCTAAAACGGGTGGTTTTGTAGTCAGTTAAGGCAACATGATGGGACTGTACAAAACTAGGGTCAGTTCCCAGCCCTGCCACAGCCTTGTGTGACCTTGGGCAAGTCACGGCATTGCTCAGTGCCTCAGTTTCCCCAACTCTTAAATGGGAAGAATGATCGCCACTGTGCCTACAGAGATTGCAGGCTGTCTGGGGCACAGACTATATCTCCCTATGAGTTTTTAGTGCCCAGCACAGCATGGGTCCCTTATCTTCATTGTGGGTCTGCACAGTGCCCGGCACGACAGGGGCTCCCAGGACTAAGCCAGTCCCTACCACGAAGAGTTTACAGACTAAACTACAGACAGGCAACAGCTGGGAGGAGAACCAGAGGCACAGGGAGGGGGAGACACTGGCCCAAGGTCACACCGGAGGCCAGCGCTGGGAACAGAACCCAGGTGTCCTGATCTGCAGCCGATACCTTTCCCTAGCGGCCTCCACCCAGCGTCCCGCTTCTGCCCCACGGGGTGAGGGAGGGGACGGACAGCGAAGGAAAAATAACCCCAGAATAAATGAAGAGATGTTACCAATCGTTACAGTCCCAAGGGCGTCAAGACATCGGGTCTCGGCTCCTGTACACTTGACGGTCTCTTCACGGCATTGCTCTGTGGACAAAGCATAGCAGCCAGGGCAGCTCCGGCCATTGGGTTTGGTGTCAGCCGGGGGCACTGGGAAGAAGCGGAGCAAACGCAGTCAGCTCGGGGGACGAGCCCCAGGACGGGTCGGGGCCGGGAGAGCAGCTGGGGGCTGCAGAGCTCAGCCCCGGGGGCCCCCTGCAGGGGGCGCTGTAGGTCCGGGGACGCCGGGGGCAGCAGGGGCAGGGGAGGGGTTTGCAGCAGGGAGCCCTGGACCCTGCCCTGGGTGGGGTCAGCTGGGTTCACACCTGGTGAGCTCCACCCACCAACCTCCACACACCCAGGGTCTCGGTGTTATTCAGTGGGGCACCCCCTGACGGGCGGGAGGCTCAGTCTCAGGAAGTTAACATGGGGTAGGTTCCAGGCACCAGGAGGTGCAGGGGGATCGAGGCTGAGAGGCGGAGATGGGGAGATTTACGTGTAACATTGACTGTTTTGCAGGCATCTCCCACGCAGCAGGCGATGCTCGTGCTTGATGTCACTTCATTCCCAAAATTCATAGAGACGGGACCGGCTTTACATTGGCTGGATGTCACACAGCCCTTGAGAATGGTTTGGGTCTTCATTCCCGCTGCCCAGGAGGAGAAGACAGAGATTTATTCCCCTTCCACTCCCACCCCATCAACGCACTCTTCACAATGATGGCCCTGTCCCATTATCCTTCCTCTACCCCTGGGGAAACTGAGGCACAGGGAGGGGAAGGAACTTACCCAAGGTCCCGCAGGGCTAGACAAAGTGATTCCAACACCTGGAATCCGGGGGCCCCGGATCTCCTGCCCATAAACTCCTTTGGTTACCAAAGTTTCCACCAGGGGGTATGTGGAGGGCTGCTGAAATCCCAACACCGGGCATCCCGCTCACCCCTTAGCTAGCCCACGGTGGGAGTCACAAACTAAATGTTCCCCTGCTGATATAACCTGCAGGGCCTGATCCAGGAGATGCCCTCAGAGCACGCCCTCCGGATTGGGCCCTACACAAAGCCCAGCCGGGGGCGGGGGGTTGTCTCCCATATACTCAAGAGATCAGTGGATGTGGGGGAATCAGGTTCCAGGGAATGTTTTCTTTCATACAACGTGGGGTGGCTTCAACAGGGGAGACAGAGATCCAGGGGGCCAGGCACGACCGTAGGAGGGGAGGGATCTGGGCTGAAGTCTCCAGGCTGATTCGGGCCAAGTGGGGATTTGAACTTGGCTCCCCCATGACCCAGTTGAGTGCCTAGCCACTGGGGTCTCAGGGCAGCCCCTCCTCCACCACTCTCACTTGCAAGGAAGGGCTGACCCGGTCCAGACACCCAACTGCCGGAGAGGGGTCCCCAGGGGTTCCCAGCTGTGGCCACACCCCTCTCCTCGGCATTTCCTATTGACTGGCTTAGGTGGCTTCCACTCAGTGTGCTG
Organism: Natator depressus; assembly: GCF_965152275.1. Taxonomy (NCBI): domain Eukaryota; kingdom Metazoa; phylum Chordata; order Testudines; family Cheloniidae; genus Natator; species Natator depressus. Next base: position 18,928,943 of record NC_134257.1, read on the forward strand.
GATTTTGCGGATCCCATCCAGAGTGGGCCCCTGACCCACGGGCTGGTTAGTCACCTGGATTGATTCCCAAGCGCAGCTACGGTGGACCCATGTGGCCACCAGAGGCTTCAATGGCAGCCACCGTGATTTTGGGGGTCCCAGAGCCCACTGCCCTGGCACCCGGCTCTGCCCCCTGGAGCAGCACTGTGGGTCCGGTGGTGCTTCCTTAGAGTGCCATAGGACGGCTGGCTCTGTCCACTGGAGGGAGGAGCTGGCTTTCTCTCCTCTCCCCCTTTGCCGTGATTGAAATAGAAATCGTTCCCTGATATTTACAACGGCTTCGCTAGAAAAATGTCCGAGACGCTTTCTTACAGCAAACTCGTTCTGTTCAATTCATACAGTTAGTCGCAACCGTGTCCGGTTGGTGGTATTCTACCTAGCACCTCTTCTTTACACAGTGCGGGGGTCTGCCTTTACGGACTGTCGCCAGGATAGTATCTGAACTGTCCAAACTGCAAACCCCGCGAATTTTCTGTGACTGCTGGGCCTTTCGTTTGAGACCCACTGCTCGCAATGCTGAGTCTAAGCCCCATTGGGAGGTAGCCCACAGGGTCTGGCATAGAAACCCAGGAGTCCTGGCTCCCAGTCATTGCCTGTTCGAACCCAGCCACCCCACTCCTGTCCCGGGGGAAGGTGTAGAATAGAACCCAGGAGTCCTGGCTCCCAGTCATTGCCTGTTCAAACCCAGCCACCCCACTCCTGTCCCAGAGGAAGGTGTAGAATAGAACCCAGGAGTCCTGGCTCCCCAGCCTGTTCCCTGAACCATGTTGATAAGGATCCATTTCACCTACCCACTATGACTTCAGTGAGAAAGATGCCGCAAGAGTCTTGTCCAGGGGCGCAGGTCTGCATGCTGCCCGTGCAGTTGTTTCCAACTCCAGTACAAACCTCACACTGCAGACAGGCCCCTGGAGAAGGAGAGAGAACATGACGGGTCTAGATTTGTCCCTTCCTTGCCCCCTCACTTTCTCTTGAATTTTATTGGGGATCTCACCCCATTGACACCAATGGAGCTATGGTCCTTTGACCCCAGCTGGGGATCATGCAGAAATGCCTTTCATATTGTCTTGAGCTCATGTTAGTGAGATTCAGATCTGCTGCCTTTCAGATAAACTTGGGGGGGAAATCCCCTTTCAGGAATATCCTTGGTCTCTGGCCAGCTCTGAAATGTGTCCAGTCAGGACACATTTCTAGTGATTGAAAGAATAAATATTCCTCCCATTTCCAGTCATCACCTCCTCGGACGTTGTCACTCAGACGCTCCCGGCTCAGCCCCCGTTATTCTGTGGCTGCTTTTCGGTTACGTTCAGTAACAGTTCTACACAACAGGGAGCTCTGAGCTGTTGGTACATTGGAGACGTTAGGAAATCAGCCCCTGTAGGAACAGCCCCCCCTCACCCATAGCCAGGAGAGCAGCGAGGATGCAGACAGCAAGAGAAGCCTCCATGGTGATGGGGAAGCAGGAGATCGACACTGGTGTCTCTGATGCAGCCAAATCTCTGGCTGGGGAATTGATCACAGGTGGGCTGAAATAAGATCAGAAGAGAGATTGGATATGCATGATCCGGTCGACAGGGGTGTGGAACCACCGAGCCATTTGCCACAGTTCTGAGGTAGCCCCACTTCTGACCCCTTCTTGGCTGGTATGTTCGTGGCACCCACACAGATAAGTCAGAGAGAAACCTGAAATGCTCCTGCTGGAAGGTTGCAGCGTAAGGTGACTCTGTTTCTGGGCATCCAGGACAATCACCCACAAGAACACAAACAAGAGAGAGACAAAGCAGGCTGCTCACTAAACAGTGGGAGACAAAGCAGGCTGCTCCCTAGACAGTAGGAGACAAAGCAGGCAGCTGCCCATGGCAGCAAGAGACAACTCAGCCCACTTTGTTCTAGGCTAGTTCTTTGCAGGCTGCCTCTGGTCCCATGCTTCCCTGCAGAGTCCCCAAGACTGCCAGCAGGACCAGGAAGCCACACTCTCTCCCCCTCACCCCCCTTAAAGTGATATCATGCCATTGCAAACAGTCCTCAACACAAAACATCCATTAACAGTCATATGGTGGAGGAGTGGGGCTAGGAGCCAGGAGTCCTGAGTTCTATCCTTAGCTCTGGAACGGGAGCAGGATCTAGTGGTTAGAGCAGGAGGGACAGGGAGCCAGGACTCCTGGGTTCTGCCTGCAGTTCCAGGAGGAGAGGAGAGTCTAGTGGGTTAAAGCAGGGTGACTAGGAGCCAGGACTCCCAGATTCTATCCTTGGCTGCAGAAGGGGAGTGGGGTCTTGTCGTTAGAGCACAAGCAGACCAGAGGGGTATCACTTACCAAATGCTCTTTAGCGTAAAGTTTGCCTGGGTGAAGTCGGTGGCTAATTCTGCAGCGTGGAAAAGCTGTACCCGTCTCCCCCTGTTACCTGTTACACAGGGGCTGTCCCTGCCTCTCTTTCTCTTTTTATAGAAGGGCTCAGGTACCTGCTGTGATGCAATATAGAAGCTTTAACGGATCTGCACCCTTTAGAGTCTGTACGTTCCTGTTCCCCTCGCCAGCCCTGTACGTGGACTTCTGTGCACGCTGACAAATTCTCCTCCCTTCCTCCCGAGAAATCGAATTGGGGAATGAGTGAAAGCAACTCCCCTTGGAAGGCTTGGGGTGGTGACGAGGAGTAGCCAGTCACATGTCTGAGGGAAGGAACAGGGCAGCAGGACTCCTGGGTTCTGTTTCTGATGACATCTAGATTAAGGACAGGACTTTTGCATCCTACTCCAGTCCTTGGGAGAGGCAAGATCCAGTGGTGAGAGAACTGGGGGTGGGAGCCAGGACGCCTGGATTCTATAGAGTGGAAACCAGGGCACAGTGGAGTAGGGTCGGGTGGGCCTTGGAAATCTGGGTTCCATAAGGATGTGGGTCTAGTGAGTTAATGCAGGAGGAAGGGGGCCTGCAGGTCAGGACTCCTGGGTTCCATAGAGAAGTGAGGGGGGTGTCAAGTAGTTAAACCTCATTGTCAGGACTCCTGGGTTCTCTCCCCAGCTCTGGGGAGGGACTGGGGGCTAGTGGGTTAGAGCAGGGGGATAGGAGCAAGGACACTAGGGTTCTGTTCTCAGCGGGAAGCGGGATTGTGTGGGTTAGACTTTCAATCTTTCCAGACGACTGTACCCCTTTCCGGTCTCGGATTTGTTTTGCGTACCCCTAAGTTTCCCCTCACTTAAAAACGACTTGCTGACAAAATCAGACATAAAAAGACCAAAGCGTCACAGCCAAACTATTACTGGCAAATTGCTTCCTTTCTCATAGTTACCATAAAATTATAAAATAAATCGATTGGGATATAAATATTGTGCTTACATTTCAGTGGACAGTGTATAGAGCAGTGTAAACAAGTCATGGTCTGTATGAAATTTTAGTTTGCACTGACTTCGCTCATGCTTTTTATGTGGCCTGTTGTAAAACTAGGCAAATGTCTAGATGAGTTGATGTACCCCCTGGAAGACCTGTGCGTACCCCCAGGGGTACACAGAACCTTGGCTGAGAATCACTGGATTAGAGAAAAGTCAGCAATTTTTCAGTAAGAGTGTGCTGTGACTTTTGGTTTTTTTTATTTCTGCTTTTGTCAGCAAGTCGTTTTTAAGTGAGGAGAAACTTGGGGTACGCAACAGAAATCAGACTCCGAAAAGGGGTACAGTTGTCTGGAAAGGTTGAGAGCCACTGGGTTAGATCAGGGCTTCGACCGAGGACTCCTGGCTTCTCTTCCCAGCTCCACCAAACACTCTATGTCCTTGGGAAAGTCACAGGACCCGTCTCTCCTTTTCATTGTAAACATTATAACAATATTGCCCCCCCGCCCCCAACCAGATCTCGTAATAACCTTTGCAAAGTTCCTGGTACATTGAAGTGCTGGGCATGGGGAGGGCTAAAGCTCTGAGGGTGGTTTTGGTCCTTTCCCCGCGTTTGTTCCATTGACACTCACGTTCAGCTCCGTTTAAACACAGAGCAGAACAGAGGGACCTGGGCATGGAGAACAGCCAGGGCCCTGCAATGCAGTCGAGATTCTACCAGGCTGGCAAAGTCATGCTGGGGATTCCCATCACCTTCCTAATGACCTTGACAACAGCTCTGGTTTCAAGCGGGTTGTAATTTGTAAAGTTTTTGGCTGAAAACAGAACAATTTTTGACCAGAAACTGCCAAAAACAAATCATTTTTAAACCAAAAAAAGTCAAAAACTTAAAAACATTTGAGTTCACAAGTGAAACATTTTTAGCAAAAATGTCCTGGAAACTGAACAATTGTCCGCTGGAAATGAAACAAGTTTGGCCAAAATCAACCAATCTTTGAACCAATTTTTGAACCCTGTTCACAACATCCTCAGGCAAGGAGTTCCACAGGTTGACTGTGCATTGTGTGAAAAAATACTTCCTTTTGTTTGTTTAAACCTGCTGCCTATTAATTTCACTGAGTGACCCCTAGTTCTCGTGTAATGTGAAGGACTAAATAACACTTCCTTACTCACTTTCTCCACACCCTTCAACATTTTATAGACCTCTATCATATCCCCCCTTCGTCATCTCTTTTCCAAGCCGAAAAGTCCCAGTCTTATTAATCTCTCCTCATATGGCAGCCGCCCCATCCCCCTAATTATTTTTGTTGCCCTTCTCTGTACAGTTTCCAATTCCAATATAGCTTTTTTCAGATGGGGTGACCAGATCTGCACACGGCATTCAAGCGCTGGGCGTCCCATGGATTTACTTAGAGGCAATATAATATTTTCTGTCTGATATTTTCACTCTTTCCTAGTGGTTCCTAACAGTCTGTTCAGCATTTTGATGCAGCTGCACACTGAGTGGATGTTTTCGGAGAACTCTCCACAATGACTCTAAGATCTCTTTCTAGTTTTGACCCCATCATTTTGTATGTATAGCTGTGATAATGTTTTAAAATAGGCATTACTTTGCATTTACTTTCCTTTGTCAGTTTTGGAGCCTTAATACAAGAACTAATAACTTTAACTGGTAAATAAAATTCATGCAGAATATTTGCTCAATATTTGCGGAATATTTGCACCACGTCACACCAGTCCCCCTCAAGCACCCACATACTTTTAAATTTTAATGTATATTTACCTTTTGGAAAATTATAAGCAAGCAAATATACGCACTTTTAATTTGCGTATTTCATTTCTCATGAAAAAGTTATGAAGTAAAGCAGTTGAGTTTTCCCCCAAACATTCTTCTAAAACATGGAATAACGAATAAATTAGTTTTGGCACTAGTTTAAAGAGAAAAAGGAAAAACAAAAAGCTTTTCAGGTGATCATTGGAAAGAAAACATTACAATAGATTGGCCAACACGGGTTTTCCATCAGCTCTAAGACACCTGAAGGTGTATTTCTCGTAGATAACAACATTATCACCTTTTTCCAATGGCAAAATGTTTTCTTTTCTTATTAAGTTACTCAGTAACTAGAAATAAAGTCTTAAACAGTGTAATATATTTATACAATGCATTCTCCAGCACAAATGAAACACCCTCCAGTTCAAGGAACTCAAGGTGTAAAGATTCAAAACATAAAAACGAATGCATAAATTGAACTTGTATTTACAAAGGACTGATCTAAAAGCCTGTTGTAGCCTCTGGAAACTGTTCAGTTTTAAAATGTCCTGTAGCAATCCTGAGTATGTACCTACAGTGACCCAACTGGATGATTCTCAACGTGCCATAATGAAAATACAATCTGACACGAGACGTGTTAAATGTTATCAAGAAAATTTGCCCTCTAAGCAATGTCATAGCTAGGCCGTACTCAGATATTAAGGAAGTTAGGAAAGAGATCTATTCCCAGGCTGTAACAAACTGGTACGATTAAGAGCCTCCCAGGAACGGTGAAAAAGTCCCTGGGTCCGTAGAATAATTGAAGAAAGAAACCATTTGTATTTGCTGATGGAGACGCCGAGGTACGGACAATAACGTCCTCTGGTTTCCATCATAAGAGACTGAACGTCTCAGGGCAGCACCGACAGTGACAGTGGAAATAAAACGGCCCGGCTTTGTGGGGGAGACTCATGGAGATCAGCACGCACCAGGTCCCTTCTCTGGGCCAAGGCTGGCCAGGACTTGCCCTCCCCTGGCTCCCATCCCACCAGCGGGGGAAGGAGGAGCTATTTCCCCACAGGAAGGGCTTTGAGTGCCCTCTGGTGCCGGGGCTGCTAGCGCTGATGCTGGCTGCGGGGGCTGGCGGGGGGACGGGACTGAGGGGCGCCAGGCTCTCAGCCGCCCAGCCGGAGGGGGCTCTGCTCAGGGTGGGGGCGGACAGAGCCATGCAGACAGCTCCCCCCTCCCGGCCTCGGAGCAGCAGCAGCCCACACAGCTGGGGGATTTACATTTCCCGCCCTGGGCAGCGTGGGAACCCCTCGTTCGGGGACGTTATCACTCGGCCCCGTCCCTTCCGCCCAAGGCCTGCCCCTACCCTGCCCCTTCTGCCCCCTCCCTCTCCAGAGCCCTGAGCCCCACAGCGCAGCCGGAGGACCCCGCCCCAGCCGCCCCCCGTGCTGGCCCACCAACCAGCTCAGGCCACAGGCCACCCTGCCCTGGCCGGCCCCAACCTCAAACCACCCCAACCGGCCCACCCCAGCCCCGGGCTGGCCAGCCCCAGGCCTGGAGCACTGGGCGGCCTGAACACCGGCCCCAGCCGCCCCGAGTATGGTCTTTGACTGGATCACCGGGTCGAAAAGGGACCCTGGCAGCTCCGGTCAGCACCGCCGACCGGGCCATTAAAAGTCCTGCAGGGCTAAGGCAGGCTAGTCCCTGCCTGTCCAGCTCTGCGCTGCACCCCAAAAACAGACAGCAGGTCCGGCGCTTAGGTGGGGGGGCCACGGGGCTCTTCACGCTGCCCCCACCCCAAGCCCCAAGACCCTGCCCCAGACCCGAGCCCCCCCAAACCCGGAGCCCACTCCTGAACCCCCAAACCCTCATCCCAATCCCCGCCTCAGAGCCTGCACCTCCAGATGGAGCCCTCACACCCCCTGCACCCCAACCCCCCAGCCCAGAGCCCCCTCCCACACCCTGAACCCCTCTGCCCCCCCAGCCTGGAGCCCCCTCCTGCATCCCAAATCCCTCATTTCTGGCCCCACCCGGAGCCCGCACCCCCTCTCGCACCTCAGCCCAGTGAAAGTGAGTGAGGGTGGGGGAGAGCGAGCCACCGAGGGGGGGGAATGTAGTGAGCAGGGGGCAGGCCCTTGGGGAAGGGGTAGGGAAGGGGGCGTGGCCTCATGGAAGGGGCGGGGCTAGGCTGTTCGGTTTTGTGCGATTAGAAAATTGACAACCCTTGCCCTGAGTCCTGCGCGGCTGGCCAGCCCCCCCCCCCCCCGTCCCTACCCCAGCCCCCCCCGCCCCCCCGCCACGCTTCGGGGAAGAAGCTGAGCAAGGGTGGGAAGAGGCGCAGCCGGGGCTGGGGCCACAGGGGAACAGCGGGACGCAGGACGGGGCCCCGGGGCACAGCGTGGGCCAGGCCACACCTGGCTGTTTGGGGAAGGGGAGCTGCTGGTCCGGCTCCTGGCGGGCAGCCCTGTCAGCCAGCAGGGACTTCTCACTCCGACCCCAGCAAAGGGCTGCGGGTCCCTCCGGCGAGAGCGCGGGGCAGTGGTTCATTTTCCTGTTTGCACCCTGCTGTGGTAGAAAACTCCGGTGGGGGGGGGCAGACACCCCCTCCCCCACCCTTCCTAAGTGGTGCCCCTTCCTTGTTGGGGCTACGAGGACTGGGCCCCATGGGAGAGAGCAGAAGGGGAGCCCTCCAGGCCAGGCCGGCTGGGTTGAGGGAGTGGGAGCGAGGGCTTCGATCCTTTCGCCGTCCGATTCCACCTCCATAGTGCAGAAGCCAAGAAAGTTCCCCACAATAGCGGGACCATCCCCCTGCTTACATAATTGGCGCCACAAAGAGGATCCAATCCGCAGGATCCACCCCATGGCGTTACTGGTTGGGTCAAAAGCCTGACCGTGGTAGGGTGACGATAAGCCCCCATTCTCCAGGGCCAGCGCCCAGGTGAGGTCCTATGTCCCTGGGCAAACAACGTCCCCAGAAGAGTCACATCAAGGCTATTTCAGCATGTCAAGATCTGGCTTCGCTGCAGCCATTAAACACCGACACCCCTGGGGGAAGCTCACAGCTGACTGGAGAGCTCTGAAGGGTCTGCCTCTAAAGCCAGCTCCCTTCAGATCGGAGACTGACGCAGCAGGCGAGTTACTGCAGGCGAAATGCCCAAATGCGACCACCGACGAGGCTGCGCTGTGGGATGGGGTCCCTCGGTTACAGGAGTTTGTGACGGGGGCGGGGACTGTGTGGCTGGAATGACACAACCGCGGTGATCACACGATGCGGCCGACGGGATGAAGCGATCGAACACCTCAGGGAATCTTCAGTGCCACCTGCAGAACGGAGCCTCTGCCTTCTGTCATGACTGACGTGTGGCCAGCAGAACAATCCAGATTCAAGGCTGAAAATGCCGGAAGGCCATTCTCGTGGCCTGGACAGACTTCACTTTGCCCTGCCTTGAGTTCTTCAATCAACGGAGCAGGAACATTAACATTCCAGAACGGATGAATTCATCAGAGAAATGCACCTCTTCATCCAGCCAGCTGCTCCGGAGCTGCAGCATCGGGAACGCTGGTGAGTACAATTTCTTAGGTGTGTCCAGGGGTGGGAGTTTTCCGTCGATAGACAATTTCTGTCCCCTAGACATTTGAGGGGGAGCTGTAAAAAATTAAGAGGAACATTTTTTGAATTACTATCTATACGGAATGTATAAAATCATTTTGTCTGTAGTTTTTTTAATGCACCACAAGTTGGCGAATGTCATTTCTGTTAATGACAGGTTTCAGAGGAGCAGCCGTGTTAGTCTGTATCCGCAAAAAGCAAAGGAGGACTTGTGGCACCTTAGAGACTAACCAATTTATTTGAGCATAAGCTTTCGTCAGCTACAGCTCACTTCATCGGATGCATTCAGTGGAAAATACAGTGGGGAGATTTATATACACAAAGAACATGAAACAATGGGTATTACCACACACACGGTAAGGAGAGTGATCAGGTAAGGTGAGCTATTACCAGCAGGAGAGCGGGGGGGTGGGGAGGAACCTTTTGTAGTGATAATCAAGGTGGGCCATTTCCAGCAGTTGACAAGAACCTCTGAGGAACAGCGGGGGGAGGAATAAACATGGGGAAATAGTTTTCCTTTGTGTAATGATCCATCCACTCTCAGTCTTTATTCAAGCCTAAGTTAATTGTATCCAGTTTGCAAATTAATTCCAATTCAGCAGTCTCTCACTGGAGTCTGTTTTCGAAGGTTTTTTGTTGAAGAATTGCCACTTTTAGGTCTGTAATCGAGTGACCAAAGAGATTGAAGTGTTCTCAGACTGGTTTTTGAATGTTATAATTCTTGACGTCTGATTTGTGTCCATTTATTCTTTTACGTAGAGACTGTCCAGTTTGGCCAATGTACATGGCAGAGGGGCATTGCTGGCACATGATGGCACATATCACATTGATAGATGTGCAGGTGAACGAGCCTCTGATCATGTGGCTGATGTGATTAGGCCCTGTGATGGTGTCCCCTGAATAGATATGTGGCACAGTTGGCAACGGGCTTTGTTGCAAGGATAGGTTCCTGGGTTAGTGGTTCTGTTGTGTGGTGTGTGGTTGCTGGTGAGTATTTGCTTCAGGCTGGGGGGCTGTCTGTAAGCAAGGACTGGCCTATCTCCCAAGATCTGTGAGCGTGATGGGTCATCTTTCAGGATAGGTTGTAGATCCTTGATGATGCATTGGAGAGGTTTTAGTTGGGGGCTGAAGGTGACAGCTAGTGGCGTTCTGTTATTTTCTTTGTTGAGCCTGTCTGTAGTAGGTGACTTCTGGGTACTCTTCTGGCTCTGTCAGTTTGTTTCTTCACTTCAGCAGGTGGGTATTGTAGTTGTAAGAATGCTTGATAGAGATCTTGTAGGTGTTTGTCTCTGTCTGAGGGGTTGGAGGAAATGCGGTTGTATCGTCGAGCTTGGCTGTAGACGATGGATCGTGTGGTGTGGTCAGGGTGAAAGCTGGAGGCATGTAGGTGGGAATAGCGGTCAGCAGGTTTCCGGTACAGGGTGGTGTTTATGTGACCATTGCTTATTAGCACTGTAGTGTCCAGGAAGCTATCTTCGAGACACCACTGACTTCCCTGAGGAAACTCCAATCCATCGCAAAAAGAAAAGGAGTACTTGTGGCACCTTAGAGACTAACAAATTTATTTGAGCATTTATTTGGAAATTGTTGAAATCTTCCTGAAAACACCATCCTGGCCACTATGGATGTAGAAGCCCTCTACACCAACATCCCACACAAAGATGGACTACAAGCCGTCAGGAACAGTATCCCCAATAATGTCACGGCAAACCCGGTGGCTGAACTTTGTGACTTTGTCCTCACCCATAACTATTTCACATTTGGGGACAATGTATACCTTCAGATCAGCGGCACTGCTATGGGTACCCGCATGGCCCCACAGTATGCCAACATTTTTATGGCTGACTTAGAACAACGCTTCCTCAGCTCTCGTCCCCTAACGCCCCTACTCTACTTGCGCTATATTGATGACATCTTCATCATCTGGACCCATGGAAAAGAAGCCCTTGAGGAATTCCACCATGATTTCAACAATTTCCATCCCACCATCAACCTAGCCTGGACCAGTCCACACAAGAGATCCACTTCCTGGACACTACGGTGCTAATAAGCTAATAACCCAGGAACCTATCCTTGCAACAAAGCCCGTTGCCAACTGTGCCCACATATCTATTCAGGGGACACCATCACAGGGCCTAATCACATCAGCCACACAATCAGAGGCTCGTTCACCTGCACATCCACCAATGTAGAGAAAGTTGCATCACTGTAAAGTGCCAGTGTACACAAGGCCTAAGTTTCTATACCCCTCGCCGGCCCTACCGGTGCCATATAGATTAAGGGCAGGACTGTTGAGTCCTGCTCCTATCCTTGGGCTGTTACATTTCAGGAAAGATCTGGACAAATGCGAGAAAGTCCAGAGAAGAGTAATACAAATGATGAAAGGTCGAGAAAATATGACCTATGAGGGAAGATTATAAAAACTGGGTTTGTTTAGTCTGGAGAAGAGAAGACTGAGAGGGAATATGAGAACAGTTTTCAAGTACGTAAAAGGTTGTTACAAGGAGGAGGTAGAAAAATTGTTTTTCTTAAGCTCTGAGGACAGGACAAGAAGCAATGAGCTTAAATGGCAGCAAGGGAGGTTTAGGTTGGACATTTGGAAAAACTTCCTAAGTGTCAGGGGGGTTAAGCACTGGAATAAACTGCCCAGGGAGGTTGTGGAATCTCCATCATTGGGGATTTTTAAGAGCAGGTTAGATAAACACCTGTCAGGGATAATGCTTAGTCCTGCCATGAGTGCAGGGGACTGGACTAGATGACCTGGAGGTCCCTTCCAGTTCTATGATTCTATGAGAAGCAGGATCCAGTGGTTAGAGAAGTTAGGGTGGGAACCAGGATTCCTGGGTTCTAGAGACTGGAAAGTGGGGCATAAGAGAGTAAGGTTGGGGGGGCCTTGGAAATCTGGATTCCTGGGTTTCATAGGACATGGGGCCTAGTTAATGCAGGAGGAAGAGAACCTGCAGGTCAGGACTCCTGGGTTCCATTGATGAGAGAGTGGAGCCTAGTAGTTAAATCTGGTTGCCAGGATTCCCACATTCCCTCCTAGCTCAGGGTGGGGTAGGTTAGAGAAGGCAGACTATGAGCCAGGACCACTGTTCCCTCTAAGGTGTGTGGGCACACAGATCCTAAACCCTGCACACATGGCGAAACACCGCGCACACAAAATTTGCACAGAAGCACAACAATTTGCACAGAAGAAATGTTTTGCGCGCACGGCCTGGGTTCTCTTCCCTGCTCCACCCATCACTCGGTGTCCTTGGGAAAGTCACAGGGCCTGTCTCCTTTTCGTCTTATACGTTATAACAATATTGCCAACCCCCGCCAGATCTCATAATAACCGTTGCAAAGTTCTTGGTACCTTGAAGTGGTGGGCGTGGGGAGGGCTAAGCCCCGTTTAAACGCAGAGCGGAACAGAGGGCCCTGGGCAGGGCCGTCCTTACGCATACGCAACGCAACATACGCAGCTGCGTGGGGCATCACTGAGTCTTCGCGTTCACCCTCCCGGCTTTCCTGTCCCTGTTCAGATCCTTCCCGCAGGCTCCCACCGCTGGCAGCTGCAGCCTGGCGAGTCTTCTCCGGTGGGGATCTCATAACTTACAAGTGAAAAAGCCTCCAGCCTGCCAGCCCTATCAGCACAACACTGACGCTGCCAAAGAGCCGTTCAAGGGGGAATGAAGCCATTTCACAGGCATTTGCCAACCCCCAGGAATATACGGTTAGTATCTGAATTTACTGACAAAACCAGCTGGGCATCAATGACATATTTACTCAGAACATGTCAGTCTACAGGACCTTAGTTTAAAATTTGCTTTAAAAATATTTCATTAGTGAGTTGGTGAAGATTATAAAATCACATCTCTAAAAAATCCTTGCATAGATTTTTAGATGCACAATCGTCTTTAGCCTTAAATGCTTGGTTCTTCAGACATATAGTTTTTAAAATAAATCCTTCAAAAGACCACCCTTATCGAAAATACACATTTTAATTACTATAGTAAAAAAAACTTGCTTCCAAAGTCTTCCTGTCCTTTCTGTCCATCCCTTTCTCCCTTCACCCCCTCTTCCCCCACCCCCCACTGAAGAGAGCCTTTAAAGGGACAACACCCCTTTCCTTCCAGATAGCTGGACATCCTTTGTTATGCCTAAAATCTTTTTCTCCCCCGAAGGTTTTCTCCCCCCCCAAGGTTTTCTTTGTTATGCCTAAAATCCTTTTCTCCCCCCAAGGTTTTCTCCCCCCCCCAAGGTTTTCTCCCCCCAAAAAAAACTTTAGATAAGCTATTACCAACAGGAGAGTGGGGTTTTTTTGGGGGGGGGGGTGGCGGGGGAGAAAACCTGGATTTGTGCTGGAAATGGCCCACCTTGATTACCATACACATTGTAAGGAGAGTGATCACTTTAGATAAGCTATTACCAACAGGAGAGTGGGGTTTTTTTGCGGGGGGGTGGGGGGGGGCGGAGAAAACCTGGATTTGTGCTGGAAATGGCCCACCTTGATTATCATACACATTGTAAGGAGAGTGATCACTTTACATAAGCTATTACCAGCAGGAGAGTGGGGTGAGGGGAGAGAAAACCTTTTGTAGTGATAATCACCCATTTTTTCATGGTTTGTGTGTATAAAAACGTCTTCTGTATTTTCCACAGTATGCATCCGATGAAGTGAGCTGTAGCTCACGAAAGCTTATGCTCAAATACATTGGTTAGTCTCTAAGGTGCCACAAGTCCTCCTTTTCTTTTTGCAAATACAGACTAACACGGCTGTTACTCTGAAACCTGTCATTTAAAATATAAAATCAGCTTAGAAATACTAATTAAGAAAATGTAAAACAGAGAAGAGCTGCATCATGTATTCCATCATATTTAAGGTTGTATTCAGCAGGACAGCTGACTCGCCCTTCCGACAGAGCTTTGGCAAATAAATGTCTGACAAATGTCAGGGCATATCAAAAAACCTGTGGCTGACATTTTTTTATTCCCAAGTTTAGTACTTTTAATTAGGTACCTTCTGCACGTCCATTCTGCGTGAGGGAGAGGGTCTGGGGGTCTCTGCGGGGAACTGTGACTCTCCACCACCATGAGGAGGGCTGGGTGTCTCCTTATCCTTTGCTGTCTCGTCCCTCCCCCTGTCACTCCACCCCCCGGGCCGCGAGCTCGGGCTGCTGTCGGGCATAGGGGCACCCGTTTAATAATACTGCGTAGGGCCCCATAAATCCTCAGGACGGCCCTGGACCTGGGCGTGAAGAACACCCAGGGCCCTGCAGTGCAGCTGAGTTTCTACCATGCCAGCAAAATCATTCCAAGGGGTCCCATCATCTTCCTAATGATCTCCACAACAGCTCTGGTTTCTAGCTGGTTGTAATTTGAGTTTAGCCTCCGCGTCTCTTCCTCCTGTCCATCTTCCCCAGCTCCCTTACACTGTGTCATAAACGTTATGCAAGCATGGAGCTGGATTCCTGACACCAACCCAGAGGAAACGTCAGATTTCATCAGGAGAAAAACAACCCTGAAAACCTCAAATCTAAAAATCATAAAATTTTGGCAACAAATTGCAGGCAAAAAAAATTCAGCCAAAAATGAAAATGGTTCAAGCTGAAAATACAAAATAATGTTGGTTGAAAAGCACTAAAACCTGGGAAAGTTTTGGTTACAAACTGCTACAAAGGGAACAACTATTGGCCTAAATGTGAATAATTTTTGACCTAAACCCAGAAATGTTTTGAGCCCAAATTCTCAAAACAGAAACAATTTTCAGCAAAAAACAGGTGGAAAAGGTGGTGTTTGGGGCTGAAATCTGAACAAGCTTTTGGCCAAGACCTGCCAAAAACAAACCGATTTCAAACCAAAAAGAGTCAAACGAAGAGAATGTGGCCAAAAACTGCTGAAAAAATTTAAATTGGCTGGGGGGGAGGGGGGGGCGTGTGACCAAAATGGAAAAATCTGTAGGAAAGCAGATCCCTGCTGTGAAAATGTTTGAGTTGAAAAACCTGATTTTCCATAAAAAAAAAAAAAGCAAGTTGTGATAGGAAATTTCCTCGCAGCTCCTCGTGGAAGTGCCAGGGGGCTGTTGGCCCCTCACTGACATGTGGCACGGGGTGGGGGGGTGGGGTCAGCCCTCTCCCAGTACCAAAAGAAAGGGGAAGGGTCAAAGAGACACCAGGATCCTGAGACTGAGAGGCCCCAGGGCCAATGGGAAGAGGCCAGCACTCCAGGTCAGCCCGATTGACAGGGCAGCAGGCCAATGCGGGAGTCAGGAGCCCAGAGCCCATCCTCTGTGTGAGCTGGGGCTGGCCGAGCCAGGGCAGGGCAGAGTTAAGGGGAGAGCAGCAGCCTGAGCTGGGCTGGTGGCAGAGGAGGAGGAGCCGGGAGCTGGGGCAGCGCAGACCAGCCGCGCCGAGGCGGAGCCAGGCCCAGCTGCAGGGGGGAGCCGCGGGTGCGAAGCCCGAACAGCAGGACACGGCCCAGCCCCATGTGCATGCGGCAAGCGGCTGGGGAGAGCCGGGGGGGCCTGGGCAGAGGGCCCAGCGCAGGGAGATTTTGCCAGGCACGAGGACTTCCAGGACGGACTTGGAGTGGGACGTGACCCCGACGTTGGGGCCGACGCTGGGGAGAAGGGTCCTGCCCCCTAGCGCCTGAGGGCCTGTGGGCCCCACCAGAGCAGGGTCTGACCCACGGTGTCATTGCGGCGCGGCGGGAGGCTGAGAGACAAACTGTGAACGTCTCTCATGACCCAGAGACGGCTGGTTGTGCTGTCCCTGGCCCACAAGGCGGGGTCATAGAAGATTAGGGAGGGAAGAGACCGTGATACAGACTCTCTGGGAACATCCCCTTCGTATTGCCCCAGATCCCACGGGACAGCCCCACAGCTCCGCGACTTCAACACTCTGTTCCTGCCTCCAGCACATCTCTTTCCTACCGTGGCTCCTTCGGCCGGTCCCAAAGCGTTTGCACCCCCGCAGGAGGCTGAACTGACGTTCTCCGGGGCTGTGTAGCTCCCGGCCTCTGCTGCCTGATTTCCCCACTCGGGTCTTTCTGAGCCTAAGCTTCGGGCTTGGAAGGGCTTCCATATGAGGTGAAATGAAACGGGTTAGGGCAGCCTGGCAAAGAGACGACTCTGGGGAGATGCCACAGAGGGCTAGAAAATCATGCCAGGGGGTGGGGAAAGTGACGAGAGAAATAATATTTCCCCTGTCCCACAGCACCAAAACCAGGGGTCACCCAATGAAATGGACAGGCAGCAGGTTTCATGCAACCAAGAGGATGTACTTTTTCCCCACAATGTACAGTTAACCTGTGGAACTCATTGCCAGGGGATGTGGGGATGGGCAAAAGTATATGGGGGTTCAAAAAAGAACTAGATCAGTTCCTGGAGGATAGGCTATCAGCCAAGATGGTCAGGGACGCCACCCCATGTTCTGGGTGTCCCTAAATCTCTGATGGTCAGAAGCCAGAAGGGACAGACAGGGGTGGGTTTCTCCACATTTGCCTTGTTGAATGCACTGCCCCTGAAGTTCTGGGCGTGCCGCTGTCGGAGACAGGACACTGGACTAGCTGTGGCCTCTCATGTTCTTACTGGGCTTCTTGACAGCACCACCCACGAGAATCACATTTTTCCCCATTGAAATAAATAAATAAAATTGCAGCCAGTTTGCTCTCCAGTGTGTTTTATTCAGTGCTGCAACGTCAAGGGAAGGTGAGTCCACCCAGGAGCCGAGAACCGCTGTGGGCGGGAGGGACTAACGCAGGCTGCAGGATGGATTTCAGTACCATGTTGCCTTTGCATCAGGTGGAGAATCAGGAGAGAAGCTTCAGCAGGAGGAGCCCAGCGAGGGCTGGGAGGAGGAGCCCGGCTGGTCTCGGAGTCACGCCCGCCGCGCCGGAGGCCACTGTGCATTTGGCTGTGATTAGATCTACACCGATCCCTGCGATGGTCCCTGAACCCGTTTGTAACTGGGCGCAGAAGGACTCAGAAACGCAGCCCTTTATGTCCATCTGCGTTGGTCCTCCACCTGCGTGTGTGGGGGAAAGCAGGCGATTGTCAGGGGAGCAGCTCCACTCCTCCAGCTGGAGTAGGACACAACTGCCCCCCCTCCTCAGGGCCCCACCAAACTCCCCCCAGCCTCCATCTCCACCTCCGGTCTGGGCCTGGATGGTCTCCCCCTCCTCCTCTGCTCTGATGCAGACTCACTGTGTGTCCTTGAGCCAGCCCTGATCTAGAGCCCACCAATGGCACTCGGATTGGATCCAGCTAGTATTAGCCTCCTCCCCTCCCTCCCCCCCCCCCAGCAAAGCACTAGCCCGGTGCTGGTGGTAGCTGTGGGATCTCTAAGTAGGGTGGCTTTCTAGTGAGTTACAGCACCATGATGGGACTCTGCAAAAGTAGGTTCCCTTCCCAGTCCTGCTGCAGCCTTCCTGTATGACCTTGGACAAATCACGGCAGTGCTCAGTGCCTCAGCTTTCCCATCTTTAAAATGGGCAGAACAATCCTTCTTTTGCCTCCTTAGATTACAGGCTCTTTGGGGACAGGGACTGTATCTCACAAGGTGTCCTTTAGCATCTGGCAGAAGAGGGGACCCCGAGCTCAGCCAAAGGTCTGTGCAGCACCCGGCATAGCAAGCGCTCCCAATACTAGGCCAGTCCCTACCATGAAAAGCTTACAGACTAAACTAGGCTCAGTCAAAGGGTGGGAGAAAAACCAGAGGCCCATGGAGGGGAAGACACTAGCCCAAAGTCAGCGCTGGGAACAGAACCCAGGTATCCAGATCTGCAGCTGATACCGTAACTTACCAGACCCCACACAGCATCTCACTTCTGCCCTACTGGGGAAGGGGGGTGAACAAAGGAAAAATAACCCCAGAATAAATGAACGGAAGTTACCAGTTGTTAGGGTCTGGGTGATGTCGACACATCGGGTCTCGGATCCAGTACACTGTATGGTCTCTTCACGGCATTGCTGAGAGGACAGAGAGTAGCAGCCCCGGCAGCTCCGGCCATTGGGTTTGGTGTCGGCCGGGGGCACTGGGAAGAAGCGGAGCAAACGCAGTCAGCTCAGGGGACGAGCCCCAGGACAGGTCGGGGCCGGGAGAGGAGCTGGGGGCTGCACAGCTCAGCCCCGGGGGCCCCCTGCAGGGGGCGCTGTAGCTCCGGGGACGCCGGGGGCAGCAGGGGCAGGGGAGGGGTTTGCAGCAGGGAGCCCTGGACCCCGCCCCGGGTGGGGCCAGCTGGGTTCACACCTGGTGGAAGCCTAGAGCCCCGCCCACTAAACTCCGCCCAGCCAGGGGCTGAGTGTTATTCCAAGGGGCGCCCCCTGCGGGGCGGGAGCACCAGGCCCGGGAAGGTAACGTGGGGCAGGAGGTGCAGGGAATGGGGGAGGAGAGGCGGAGATGGGGAGAGGTACTTGTAACGGTGGTTGTTCTGCAGTCGTCTCCCACGCAGCAGGCGATGCTCGTCCTTGTTGTCATTCCCTTCCCGAAATTCATCGAGATGGGGCCGGCTTTACATTGGCTGGATATCACACACGTCCTGATAATGCTCTGGGTGTTCACTCCCGCTGCACAGGAGGGTGAAGACAGAGATTTATTCCCCTTCCACTCCCACCCTATCGACGCCCTCTTCACAGCGATGGCCCTGTGCCATTAGCCTTCCTCTACCGGGGGAAACTGAGGCACGGGAAGAAGAAGTGACTCACCCGAGGTCC
Source organism: Natator depressus (assembly GCF_965152275.1). NCBI lineage: Eukaryota > Metazoa > Chordata > Testudines > Cheloniidae > Natator > Natator depressus. Next base: position 18,947,367 of record NC_134257.1, read on the forward strand.
GGCAGGGCTAGAGAAGGTCATATCAACTCCTCAATCCAGCATTTAGACCCTCCAGCTCCCCACTCAGCTGCCGCCTAACCCTGGGGACCCCGAATCTCCTGACTATAAAGTCCTTTCGTTGCCAAAGTTTCCACCAGGGGGTATGTGGAGGACTGATGCTATGTGTCCCGCTCACCCCTTAGCTCTGGGTTTGATCCAGGGGACGCCTTCAGAGCACGACCACCAGATCAGGCTTTGCACAAAGCCCAGCCAAGGGCGAATGGGGGACTTGCCCCCCCCGCCCTGTATACCCAGGAGCCCAGTGGGTTGGATGCTCCACGTGGACGTGGGGAAGTCAGGTTCCAGGGAATGTTTAATTACTTCATGTAACGTTGGGCGGCTTCAACAGGGGAGATGAAGAGACCCTCCCGGGAGGCAAGGGGGGTCCGGCACATCCGTAGCAGGGGAGAGACCTGGGCTGAAGTCCCCAACCCACAGCTGGGACTAGAACCCAGGAATCCTAGCCCCCCACCCTGTTCTAGGTTTGCCAACTTGGTAGTATTTAAAAAATGGACACTCCAGCAGCCCCATCCCTGCCCCGCCTCTTCCCCTGAGGCCCCGCCCCCATCCACTCCTCTTTCCCCCCGGGGCCCCCATTGCTCGCTGCTTTTCCCCTCCCTGCAGAGCCAGGGCTGGGAGATGCAGCCCCCCAGTGAAGATAGCAGGCAGCCCCGGCTCCGGAGGTGATGACCCAGCACCCCCCACCTCCCCTGCTCACAGTAGATCTGACTGGACGCTGTCGGGTTCCCTTTTTGACCGGACTTTCCGGTTGAAAACCAGGAACCTGACCACCCTATCCTGTTCCCGGACCATGGGCGGCAGGTGGAGCCCCACTTCAGAGAGCCTAGCCCCATGGCCCCGCCCCTCACATGAGGTCCCGCCCCCCTGGCTGGAGCCCTGAGCCCCCCTGTTCCCCTCCCACATCTGCAGAAGCCCCGGACGGGCCAGAACCCAGACCTGCCCCTCCCCCTGCCCCCCGCTGCCAGAGGAGCCCCAGGCTTGACCCAGCCGGCCGACTGACCTGAGCCCCGGCCTGAGCAGCCCGACTTGCACCTTCCCTGGCCTATTATACCCACCGTCCATGTCCCTGACCCACGTCAGTTAGCAGCCATTTCACCTACCCTGCGTGGCTTCAGTAAAAATGACACCACAAGAGTCTTGGCCAGCGGCGCAGGTCTCTAGGTTCCCCGTGCAGCTCTTTCCTAGGCCAACACAAGTCTCACACTGCAGACAGGCCCCTGGAGAAGGAGAGAGAACATGACCGGTCTAGATTTGTCCCCTCCTTGCCCCCTCACTTTCTCTTGAATTTAACTGACCGCAGCTGGGATCTGGCCTCATCAACTCCAGAGGAGCTCCGGCCGACTGACTGTGGATCAGTTCGAAATGCCTTTTATATCATCTTGAGCTCCTGTCACTAACATTCAGATCTGCTGCCTTTCAGACAAACTCGTGATGAAAATCCGCTTTCACAAATGCCCTTGGTTTCTGGCCAGCTGTGAAGTGGAACAAGTCCATACATCGTGCTAGTGATTTAAAGAATAAATATTTCCTCCCATTTCCACACTTGCTTCACTCGTTGTTTATGAATTCCAGTCCCCTCCTCCTAGACGCTCCCAGCACAACCCCCCTTATTCTCTTGCTGCTCTTGGGTAACGTTAACTAACAGTTTCACCCGGCAGGTGGATCTGAGCTGTTAGGGTGGAGACGTTAGGAAATCAGCCCCTGTAGGAACAGAGCCCACTCACCCGTCGCCAGGAGAGCAGCGAGGATGCAGGCAGCAAGAGAAGCCTCCATGGTGATGGGGAAGCAGGAGATCGGCGCTGGGGTCTCTGATGCAGCCAAATCTCTAGCCAGGGGATTGATCACAGACGGGCTGAAATGAGATCAGACGAGAGATTGCCCATGCCTGAGCCAGGTAAACAGGTGGATCCTCAGAGCTGTTTGCCACAGCCCTTCCTGGCTGGGACGTTCACAGCACCCTCCCAGAGCCGTCAGAGACAAACTCCAAATGCTTCTGCTGGAAGGCTGTCCGCGAGGTGACTGTTTCTGGGAATCTACGACGACCACCCACAAGAACCACAAACGAGGGAGACAAAGCAGGCTGCTCCCTACAGTACCACGAGATGACTCAGCCACCTTGTTCTCGGAAGTGGGTTTTTTACCCACGAAAGCTTATGCCCAGATCAATCTGTTAATCTTTAAGGTGCCACCGGACTCCTCGTTGTTTTTGTGGATACAGACTAACACGGCTGCCCCTCTGATACTTGTCCTCGGCTGGTTCTTTGCAGGCTGCCTCTGGTCCCGCACTCCCCTTCAGAGCCCTCATGACCGCCAGCAGGACCAGGAAACCCCACTCCCCCAACCCATCCACTCTGACCATGATACCTTGTCGTTACAGTCCTCAATACAAAATGTCCATTAACATTCATCGGGTGGAGGAGTGGGACTGGGAGCCAGGACTCCTGGGTTCTGTCTCCAGCTCTGCAAGGTGAGTGGGGGCTAGCGGTTAGAGCAGGGAGGGGGGATGGGAGCCAGGCCTTCTGGGTTCTGTCCCTGGCTATGGGAGGGGAGTGGGATCTAGTGGGTTAAAGCAGGGTGGCTGGGAGCCAGGACACCCTGGTTCTAGCCCTGGCTGCAGAAGGGGCGTGGGGTCTAATGGTTAGCGCACCAACAGCCCAGAGGGGTATCACTTACCAAAGGCTCCTTAGAGTCAAGTTTGCCTGGGGTGAAGTGGATGGCTAATTCTGCAGAGTGGAAAAGCTGTAACAGGCTCTGTCCTGTCTCTGTCTCTTTGTGGAAGGGCTCAGTTATGTGCTGTGATGTAACATCGAAACTTTAACGGAGGTTTGCCTGGCAGAGTCTGTAAATTTCTGTTCTCCCCATCAGCCCTGCCCACCCTGTGGGCGTCTGTGCACACTGCCAAATCCTCCTCCATCCTGCCAGGAAATCGAATTAGGGGAATGAGTGATACCAACTCTCCTGGGGTGGCAATGGGGGGTAGCGGGTCACACCAGGGACAGGGCGTCTGGACTCCTGGGTTCCGTCCCTGGTGCCATGTAGATTAAGGGCAGGATTCTTGGGTCCCGCTCCTGTCCTTGGGAGAAGCGGGATCCAGTGGTGAGAGGAGTGGGGGTGGGAGCCAGGACATCTGGGTGCTATAGATGGGGAAACGGGGCACAGCAGAGTAGGGTTGGGGGAGCCTTGGAAATCTGGGTTCCATAAGGCCGTACGGTCTAGTGCAGGGGCGGCCAAACATATTGACCCTCCGAGCCGCATCTGAGGCTCTTCAGACGTTCAAGAGCCGGGGCGCACCTGCCGGGGCTCAGCCCTTTAGCCTTGCAGGGAGGGGGCTCTCGGGGCTTGAGCTAAAATCTCGAAATCCCCCTCCCTGCTGGACAGAAGCCAGAGGTGATGTGGGGTGGGGAGGGCATGTGTCCCCCTCAGAATTTTGCCAGGGTTTTGCTGGCCCTGCTCAGTCGAATGGTGCAACTGGTCTCCCTCCCTGCACGAGAAAGTCACAGGACCCATCTCTCCTTTTCATTGTAAACGTTATAACAATATTGCCCCCCCCCCCACCAGATCTCGTGATAACCTCTGCAAAGTTCCTGGTACATTGAAGTGCTGGGCATGGGGATGCAGTGGCGGATTTAGCGTTAGTGGGGCCTTGTGCTCAGCTTCATTTTGGGGGCCCCTCCTTGGGAGCCAGCCAAGAACATTCCCTCTTATCTCCCCCGCCCCTGTTTTTCATTCTTTTTTTTCTTTATCCTCCTCCTATAAGTCATAGCAAGTAAATGAAAATAAAGTGAGATACCTTGACTGGTTTGTAGTCTACTCCTTTCCCACAGACCCCTTGAAAATCGCTGAGGGTCTCGGTGGGTCACGTAATGATCTTTCCAAATATTGTGTGAACCGCTGGCTAACTATTGTAAAGTGCTTTCAATGCAAGCGCTTTATACAAATATATATATATTGGGGTGTGGGGTCTGGCCAGGACTTATAGTGCGGGAGGGGGCTCAGGGCCAGGGGGGCAGGGTCTGGGAGGGAGTTAGGGTGCAGGAACAGGCAGGGGGTTGGGGTGCCGGGTCTGCCCAGGAGTTAGGATGCAGGAGGGGGCGCAGGGTTGGGGCCGGGGTTTGGGGTGTGGAGCGCTTACCTGGGGCATCTCCCATTTGGTGCAAGGGCTGCAGGTAGGAATGTGGAGGGGGGGTGCAGGAGCTCCCGTTGGGTTTTCAGGGTGGGTGGGAGGGAATGGGGGGTGCAGGAGACAGGGAGGACAGGGGGCTGGGGGGCGTGAGGGGATGCAAGAGTCAGGGCAGAGGGCTGGGGGTGTGAGCTGGGGCCGTAGGGGTGCTGCCGACAAACATCTGTTCAGTGGCAGGGGAAGCGCTGGGACGGGGGGAGGAGAGGGAATGCAGCTGCTCAAGGGAAGAGGCAGTGGAGGGGGGAGCTTGGCTGCCGGAGGGGCACGGAGCCTGCAGCAGGAGCCCCAGGAGCCGGCAGGACCAAGCTTCTGCCCCCGCAGCTGTGCGGCCCTGGGGTCCCCTGTCGCTGGGGGGACCCATGCCAGGGCCCCCTGTGTTTCACCGTAAATCCGCCTCTGTGGGGAGGGCTAAAGCTCTGAGGGTGGTTTTGGTCCTTTCCCCACGTTTGGTCCATCGCACTCACCTGCAGCCCCGTTTAAAGCAGAGCGGAACGGGGGGACCCGGGCATGGAGAACAGCCAGGGCCCTGCAATGCAGCCGAGATTCTTCCAGGCCGGGCGTTCCCATCCTCTGCCTAATGACCTTGACAGCAGCGCTGGCTTCGAGCTGCTTGTAATCTGAGCTTTGTCTCTGCATCTTTGGCTTCTGTCCATCAGCCCCCAGCTCCCGCACACTGTCCTAAATGTTATGCAAGAGGAGAGCTGGAGTCCCGCCCGCAGCCCAGGGGAAACCTCAGTTTCCAGTAAAAAACCAAAAACCATCAAAAAGCTGAAAATCATAAAACTTTTGGTGGGAAATTGCAGGCGAAAAAAATCTGCCCCAAAAATGAAAGTGTGAACAATTTGGGGCCTTAAAGTGAATACATTTCAACCTTAAACCAAAAATCTCCCACCCTCTGAACCCCTCGGCCCCACCCCCCAGCCCAAAGCCCCTTCCTGCACCCCAAACCCCTCATCCCCAGCCCCACCCCAGAGCCTGCACCCCCAGCTGGAGCCCCAGCCTGGTGAAAGGGAGTGAGCGTGACAAAGGGAGGGGGAATAGAGAGAGTGGGGGGGGGGGGCTCGGCGAAGGGGGGGGTTGGGGGCAGGGCAAGGGTGTTTGGTTTTGTGCAATTAGGAAGCTGGACGCCCTAGAGGCAAGTACGACAAGCTAGAACCGAGCAGAGAGAAGATGTATCAGGGGCTAAGAGAGCAACGGACCAGCAGGCAGCAGAAGCTAAGAAACCCTCTGTTATTTATGTCCCACGGGGGCAGAAGTTCACGCAGTTCGGGGGCTTCCCGACTAAACCAGGAGATGCTACGGTGGAGGAGTGGGTCAAGTCTGTGAAGGCGGCTACGCGCGCACTAAGAGGACCTGAAGAAGATCGTGTGGACTTTGTAGAGGAATATGTCAAGGACCAGACCAAGGCCACGGTACAGTTCTGAATTATACAAACTCTCTGGCATAGCCAAAAAGCCGAACAACACCCTGTCGCCCGCCAGGAAACACTCAGGGCCAGGGGTTTCACCGGACAACGCGTGGCATGGTACCGACACTCTGGCCTGAAAAGCTGCAGGCCTGGCAGGAACATCTCCCTGAGCCGGGGCTGGCCTGCAACAGACATGTCCATTCATCGATGGGTCATGCTCCTTTTTATCTCAGTCAGGAGAGATCCCAGGTTACCGTTCGCTATTCTGGACAGGGAGGGCCCTGAGGCGGATGAGGTGTTTGGGTCAAAGGTCACTGTGAAGGGCTGGAGATAGCTCATAAATAGCAATAAGAATGTACAGCACCTAGCACAGTGGGGGCCAAGACTGGGTGCCTGGGTGCTACCGTAATACACCTAATAAATAGCATTCACAATATACAGCACCTAGCACTGGCAGGGGTCCTAGGTCTGACAATAACAATCAGATATTTGAACTCACTCCCGTCTGGCAGAGGCTGAGTGGCAGGTGCTTTATCAGACGGCTGCTGCTGTCTCTTTCAGGGGAGCAGGCCTCCTGGGCATGCCATTACTGAGGCGGAAATTCAACCTGTGACCATTGGGTCCCTAAGCACAACCCGGAACTAGAGGGTCTCAGATTCGAGAGCAACCCTGCAGCCCCCGACTCATAAACCTCTGCCAAGATGCACCCACTCGCGGGGGCTGAAGACGCTCGCTGGCTCAGACAGGGGTCCAGCTCTGGGCTAGGAGAATGCCCCGGGAACCTGAAAGCAAAGCCCAACCAGCCGTGGTTAGGCCGGTTTTTTTTGTACGGCCGGGGACTGAGGAAGAGACGGGGGCAGGCCCTGGACTGGGTGGAAATCAGATCGCTGAGGTGGATCGAGAGCCAAGGAAGGGCCGTGTTCAGAACCCTAGGGCTGGAAGGGCCCTCGAGGGGTCATCTAGTCCAGTCCCCTGCACTCAAGCTGGCCCTAAATATAGAAGAGCTGCATGGGGGATCATGTGCCCCCCACCCCGATTTCTGCTTGGCCTGGTGGGGCAGAGGGAGAGGGGCTCTGTCCTCCTCCCACTGCCCCTGCCCCTGCCCCTGGCAGCCGGGCCCGGGCGGCCCACCGTGTCGGGGGGGGGGGAGGCGCAGCGGGAGAAGGACAGAGGCCCCTCCCCTCTCTGGTGGGGCAGGGAGAGCCTGGCGGCCCAAGGCTGGGCGCAGGGCGGCAGCGGGGGGTCGCTGGGCAGAGGAGACATGTGGGGTGGTCACACGTCCTCCCCTTTAGATTGTGCCCCCCTCCCGGTATGGGGAGGCCCGAGTCGTCTCTGGCTGAGGGAGTCCAGGCTTAGCCGGTTTGGCCGGGGGACATCAGAAGACGATCCAGAAAACAGGGTGTTTTAACACCCTGCGGTCAGAGGCGGCTGGAAGACCCAAAGCGAGATGGCTGGACGACACACAGAAGGATCTGATTAACCGCAGAGCTGCTACAAGGCAGACTGAAACGGAGAACTGGGGTGACCCCGTGCGTCTGACCGTGATGCAGGCTCTCTGGGAACACCCCCTTCTTATAGCCAGGCCCCCGGCTGCCATGGGAGACCCCCACGGCTCCGCTACTTCAAGACTGGGTCCCTGGGTCCAGCACGTCTCTTTCCTACCGTGGCTCCTTCGGCCGGTCCCAAAGTGTTTGCACCCCCGTTGGAGGCTGAACTGACGTTCTCCGGGGCTGTGTAGCTCCCGGCCTCTGCTGCCTAACTTCCCCACTCGGGATATTTCTCACCTAATCTCAGGGCATGGAGCAGCTTCCATATGAGGCGAGACTAAAACCATTAGGGCCGTTCAGCTTGGCACAGAGACGACTAAGGGGGGATATGACAGAGGGCTAGAAAATCATGCCACAGCACGGGGCAAGTGACTAGAGAACTGCT